>NC_134355.1:439773493-439790846 GCF_048569485.1 Anomaloglossus baeobatrachus
CACATTTTTACAGAATGGGGAACAGGATGGGGCTCATTACTACAAGATGTTGGCCAAAATTACTATGCAGTGCTTATTGTAAATAAAACTGTATTACTTACAAAAAAAATGTGTGCGTTATATATGTATATATATGGTACCACTACCAATGTCACTTTGTCCTGAAAAGAATGCGGCCCCTCAAATTATTTTTTTTCTGTGTGCGGCCCATACACCCAGCTGAGTTTGAGACCCCTGGGCTAACGCTTCAGGCTACCGGGCAAATACCTGCACAGTGAGGGGACCATCCAGGACCTCACTGACACAAGAATCCGGGGGCACCAGCAGTAATCAGAGAACCAGGGACCGGGATAGACAACCGACCCTACAGGGTTTACACTGTCCGCCGTACGGACTAGAGACTAAACGTCAAACAGAAGAGGACCCCCAGATGCTCCAAGCCACGGGCTTCCAGCAACCAGTGAGTGGTGCAGGGGAAAGAAGCCACCAGGTTACCACCGCCAATGGGACGAAAGGAACCCAGGGGTTGAAACCAGCCGTCCTCAGTGAACTAGCATTACCACCACTGTGAGTAAACACCAGTTGCACTGCATCCCCATCATTTGGTCCACCTTCTTTCTGCGCTGAACTTCATCATCTATCCCCCTGGGGCCCCGGCCCTACTTGCAGAGGGCCTAACATCCAGGCTGCCATTAACAACAGCCCCAGATGGAGAGAAACTGTGCAGCGGCGGTTCCATCACCATAACCGCAACCCGCAAGTGGCGTCACGACATAAAAGCTTATAACCTGACTTTAAATTCAAATTCAATTTAAATTTGGTTTTATAAATTACTCTTTTGAAAGCTGAAACCCTCCCAAATTTGGTTTAGGTATTAAAAAAAAGTTGATGCACAGCTGAAATATTGATAATTTAATGAACACAGAAAGGTCAGATTTTGGCAAGACAAAAGTTTTGTCGCCCACAGAAAGTAATGTGAAATTCAAACAAATAATTAACTTCTAATACAAAGACATGTTGCATAACATTGGTGAATGAAGTTGTGGTGCTAGCAGAGCCATATTTAATACTTTGTGTGACTGCCATGAGCTTAAAGGACTGCATCCATGCGGTTCAACAATGATTCATACAATTTATTGATGAAGTCATCAGGAATAGCAAAGAATGTAGTCTTACATGCCTCCCAGAGTTCATCTAGATTCTTTGGTTTTGTCTTCCAAGCTTCCTCTTTCATTCTATTCCAAACATGCTCAATGATGTTCATGTCTGGTGACTGGGCTGGCCAGTCCTTGAGCACCTTGTTCTTCTTTGACAGGAGGAACTTTGTTCTAGAGATGGATGTATGAGATGGAGCACCATCCTGCTGCAGAATTTGACCCATTTTATGACTTTGAATGTTATAGGTAGCTAATACTTCTTGATATTTTAGGCTATTGATATTGCCTTCCACCTTGCAAATATTTTGCACACCCCCATACTGAATGTAACCCCAGACCATGATCTTTCCACCACCAAACTTAACTGTTTTCTGGGTGTATTTTGGATCCATGCAGGCTCCAGTAAGACTCCTTCAATATTAGCAGCAGCTGTGGTGTAATTCAACTAAAGATTCTGTTCTGCTACTTTTCCAGCCTTCATCTGTTTAGCAGGCTGTGGGACTTGGCAAATGCCAAACGGTTTTTTAATTGCCTTTTGTTTAGTGCTGGCTTCTGGGCACTGATTCGACCATGGAGGACATTTCGAGACAGAATCTTACAAACTGTTCTAGTTGACACAGGGACTTGAGGTGACTAAGCCTGTTGAAGCTTTGCTGCAGTGGAAGAGGGGCTGGCTTTGGATTTTCTAACCAACAAACGTTCCTCCTGAGCAGTTGTATTCCGGGGTCTGCCAGACATGGGCTTGTCAAAAACATCTCCAGTCTCTTCAAATCTTTTTTTAATTCTTTCTACTTGAAGCTGAGACATATTAAAAGTGCCAGTTACCTCTGCAGTGGATCTGGTCTTCAGCCTCTTAATAATAAAGGCTTTGGTTGCAGGGTGGATTTTTGGCATGTTGTCAGAGGTCAAGTTGCAGTTCCAGTGAAGGTCTGGGGTACTGGGTTTCTTTTTATACACACCCACTAATTAACTGATCATTTAGTGAGCACAGGAGAGGATGTAAACTAGGATTGGGTGTATTGTATGACAAGGAGACAAAACTTTTGTCTTCCAAAATCTGACCTTTCTGTGTTTATAAAATGATCAATATTTCAGCTTTGAAGCAACTTTATTTTCATAAGCTAAACCAAATCTGGGGAGATCTCCGCTTTCAAAAGAGTAATTTATAAAACCAATGGATGAATTTAAAGTCAGGTTATAAGGTTTTATTTACATAACATGGATAAGCGATGGATAAAAATCATGTTACTTACCTCACAAGCACTTGCCTAGGTTAATCCAATGATCGAGACTTGCGATCCTTGTTTAAACAACTTAGATGATTTTTTTAGCTACAATGTCTTTAATGTTTGATTCAAATCACCGCTCCACAGCTGAAACCGCTTTGCTTTCTTTATGCTAAGGTAAGCACTTTGTTATTGAATTAACTATGGAATTTAGATGGCTGATGGTGGGTACAATTTGGGACTGTTATGCGTAATTGACCATTTTTAGGAGGGGACTGTCTAGTGCGATTCAGAATGAGAGAGCCAATTGCAGAGTCTTAAGAGTTACAAGCATTTATCAAGCATTGTGTGACCATTAATATATGTATTACTAAACATAGACAAGAAAGATTGGCAAAATAAAGTCGTGTGTCTAATTTTCCTCTTCCTCCTAAAGAATCTGCAGGCAAATCCTAATAGGAAGTGGAACCTGTTCCCAAGCTTCACTGCAGAGGCGTGGGAGTATTGAACGCCGGGAACATCGCCTCCATGAGAGTTTGTGTTTCTACTGCAGCCAATCAGATCCTTTCCGTATTCACTGTCCCGAGCGACCCCGCGTGGTTCTAGCCACTGTAAGGGAGTATGAAGATCTGGATGTTGAGTCTGATATTTCTCGATTCGGTTCTTCTTTAAATGCAGTTTTTTTTTATTCCCTGTCAGTGTCTCTCTCTTCTAAGGTACAGAAGGAAAGAGATTCACATTGCTCCCTTCTCATTAAGAGAAGGATAGATCCAGGGAGCCAAATTTGTGATGAATAAAAGATCTTTTTCTTTATTTCAAATGTAGATTAATAAAATCTTTTCAATAGCAGCATAATACATATACAGGCAGAGATGAAAATGATGCTGCTATTGAAAAGATTTTTTAATCTACATTTGAAATAAAGAAAAAGATTTTTTATTTATCACAAATTTGGCTCACTGGATCTATCCTTCTTCTATATCAATTGTTGGCAAGAGCTCCTGCCATTTATCCGTTGCTGAGCATCTATATGGAATAACAGCCTATTCATTGCTGTGAGGAAAATGGATCTCCAGTGTTGCAATGGTATACTCTGTTGCAGGAGCAAATTTATGGACCTCACCTTTGCCAATGAACATGGTATAAAGATTCTACCTAGGGCCACCCCCATTGCCATGGAGCCGGTGGATGGTTCCCCTCTAGTATGGGGTAAAGTGGATCAGGAGAGAGGGCCTCTGGAGATTTTTCTGGAATCCGATCAATGGGAGGTGCTTTACTTTATGTTAATTTCTTCAACATTTTCCTCTGATTCTAGGAATTCCCTGGCTGCAGTCTCAGAATCCGAATATCAATTGGGAGACCAAGGAGATCTCTTTCCCGCCAAGGAGTGTTTCAGTGGTGAGTCAGTCAAAACCTCTGGATCCAGAGAATACTACTAACCTACTGTATCTTTTTTTACCATCTGTTAATAATGACTTCTCTGATATTGATAATAAGAAAGCAGATCTGCTTCCTCTCCACAGACATTATGATTGTCCAATCAAACTGCTTCCGGTTGCTGTAATTCCTTTCAAAAATGTCTACCTGGAGCTGCGGACCTTGAAAGAGTATATTGTTGAAACCTGGCCAAGGTATTCATTCAAGCCTTCTTGTCACCGGCAGGGGCACCTATCTTTGTTGTAAAAAAGAAGGATGGAACCCTTAAGCCCTGTATTGATTATTGAGAACTCAACAAGCTAACCGTCCGAAACAGTTATCCTTTGCCTTTGATTCCAGAATTGCTGGAGAGAGTACGGCACGCTAAAATTTTCTCAAAATTAAATCTTGGTGGTGCACATATTTTAATCTGTATTCGGCCTGGGGATGAAGACAGCTTTTAGATGTCGTTATGGACACTGAGTCTCTTGTGATGCCCTTTGGTCTCTGTAATGCTCCTGCAACCTTTCAACATTTATCCAATGACATTTTAAGAGACCTACTAGATCCTTTTGTTGTAATCTATCTAGACGATATTTTGAATTTTTTCTGATTCGCTACAGGAGCATCAGGAGCACGTGAAGACGATATTAAGATGCCTTAAAGATAATCATGTGTAATTCAAGACCGAGAAATGTGAGTTTCATTGCATGGAGATCCAATTGCTAGGTTATGTCATATATGCACAGAGACTAAACATGAAGAAAAGTAAGATCCAGGCAATTTTTGATTGGCTGTTACCTAAGAGTGTCAAAGAGGTCCAACGTTTCACCAGGTTCGCTAGTTTCTATACACTGTTTATCCAAAATTTTTCTGAGCTTGTGCGACCCATCACTGAACTGACTAAGAAGTAGAGGACCTTCGTGTGGTCAGCACAAGCTCAAGAGGCCTTTGATTGTTTTAAAATCCATTTCACGTCTGGTATTGATCCATCCTGATCCGGCACATCCTGTCATTGTGGAAGTGGACGCATAAGATTGTGCACTGGTGGCTATCCTCTTGCAGAGAATAAGAGAGAACGGTTTGTTACATCCATGTGCTTTTTTCTCTCGTAGACTTTCTTTTGCAGAGAAGAATTATGATGTTGGTGAAAAGAAGCTTCTGGCAATTATCACTGTGTTGAAGGAGTGGAGGCATCATCTGCAGGGAGCTGCTGAACAAGTCATGTGAGGTATGTTCCGGCTTTAAGACTCCTCGTGTGTAATCTTCTAGATTGCTGCAACTACTATCTGTTCCTTCTTGCCCTTGGGGTTCAGTTTCGAAGAATTTCGAAGAATTCTATCCTGGTGATAGTGGATTGCTTAACTAAGGCTGCTCACTTTAGTCTTTGTACGGGTCTTCCTTCAGCTAAAGAAACAGTGGATCTGGTTATTCAGAATGTATTCTGGCTGCATGGAGTTCCAGGTGAAATCATCTCAGACAAGGGAGTGCAGTTAACATCAAAGTTCTGGAAGGGATTCTGTTCTGCGCTAGACGTAAATGTCTGTTTATCTGCAGCATATCATCCTCAGACTAATGGGCAGACGCAACGAACCAATCAAACTCTGGAACAGTACCTATGTTGTTATATTAGCCACTTGCAGGACAACTGGTTGTAGTTCTTTCCTCTAGTGGAGTTCTCCTACAATAACTCGCAAAGTACATCTACTAAGGTAACGCCCTTGTTTTCCAATCTGGGTTATCATTCTATTTTTTTGCCCAGATCTCTGACTGATGTTCCGTTGCCAGCAGTGGGTGAGAGGTTGGCAGTTATGAAGCAAAATCTGGAACATCTGATGGCATTGCTGTCTACAGCACAGTAGAGATACAAGAAATCGGCTGATAGGTTCCAGAGACCTGCACCCATGTTTAAGGTAGGAGACGCAGTGTGGTTATCCACTAAGAATTTGAATGTCCCTTCACAGAAATTGGGGTAGAAGTTCATCGGTCCTTTCAAGATCTCTGGTATTGTGAGCTGCATCGCCTGTCGCCTGAAGTTACTAAGGACCATGAAGGTACATCCAGTGTTCCATATCTCCTTATTAAGACCTGTGTCCCCAAATACCTTTCAGGGCCGTATTGCGCCTCCTCCTCAACCGGTGTTGGTGGATGGGCAAAAACAATTTGTTGTGAATAAGATTTTGGACTCCAGGATCCGTAGGAATTGGCTTCAGTACCTCATTAAGTGCCAGGGATATCTGCCTGAGGAAAACATAGGAGCCTGTGAGTAACAATTGTGCTCCTCAAAAGATTGCTCACTTCCATCACAAATATCCTGGGAAACCCGGTCCAGAATCGTCCTGAGGCCACTTCTAAGGTGGGAGTAATGT
Source organism: Anomaloglossus baeobatrachus (assembly GCF_048569485.1). Taxonomy (NCBI): domain Eukaryota; kingdom Metazoa; phylum Chordata; class Amphibia; order Anura; family Aromobatidae; genus Anomaloglossus; species Anomaloglossus baeobatrachus. The sequence continues at coordinate 439,779,662 of NC_134355.1, forward strand.
AAGTCCCGCTCAAGCATTTACCCCTTGCCTGAGTATTTTGTGCTAGCTGGTTCCTGAACAACCCTTGGCTTGCTTCTTGACTCCCTGTTGTCGCTTATAATTCTGTACTTTGCCTAGTTACTGCCCAGCTGCCTGCAGCCTATGGTGCATGACCCTAATCCAGGCTGTAGTTCCCTCCCTGCAAGACTTTAAGAACAAGAGCTCTTGTATTGCTGTATTTCCTTGTTCTGTAAGAACTTTTATTCTCTGCTTGACTTGTGCTGGACTTGTGCAGGGCTTAGTCAGCCCGAAGTACACTGGTGAACATTTGATCGCTGAGCACATCTGCATATAAAACTCTGGACATTCACATAATAGTGCTGGTAGCACTACTACATTTAATTTCTGTATATTCACGTAGTAATGCTGGTAGCACTCCTGCAATTAATTTCTGGAGAGCACCCTTAATTATTTCTAGACATTCATTTAATAGTGCTGTTGCACTTGCATTTAATTTTGGTAGTTGCCTTCTGTTCTCTGTGTACTTAGACTTTATGTCTATAATTAGTTAATACAGAGTATTTGCCTAACCCTTGTCTGTTTGTTTGCTTGTTTTATTTCACACTATCAGATTCCAGAATATGTACTTAATTGTTACACATCAGATTGCCTGGATCCCTAAAGACAACCCTCTAGCAACTAATGATGAGCGAGCACTAAAGTGTTCAAGTGCTCTTTACTCCAGTGAAGTTGGTTGGAAGCTCTGATGGGCTCGACTTGACTGACAAATATACTGGAAATCAATTATTGGGCACTTCAGCTCTCTGCTCATACATCCAGCTATAAATAAGGCATTTCCGGAAGAGGGTGAGCAGGATTGTTTTTTTTTTTTTTAAACACCGTATCCGAACAACATTGTATTTACCCCCAGTGAAGACCATTCATAGACTACAATCGATTCTCACTGGGATGTCGGTTCCCATCATTCACTGAAGGGAGATGGATCTTTGTATTGGATCTTCATGAATGACACATCTGAGCACCCGCAATACTAGGCCAAGTACTGAGCGTACCCGAGCTGCATGATGCTCAATCAAGTATCAATCAGATGCAAGCATGCTCACTCATCATTAGTTCGTAGATAATACAGATTACATATTCTCCAGTGTAGCCTTAATAAACATGAACCATTTACTTCCATTACCGTCAAGTATTGGTGATGTATTGTGCTTACCTGTGAATCCAGGGTTACATGTACAGGTATAACTTCCCTCTGTGTTATTACAGGAGGCGTTAGATGAACAGTTGTTCTTTCCTCCACATTCATCAATATCAGAACAATATGACCCATTACCTGATCACAATACAAAAATGATTAGTAAGCATTGAAGCCTGAGATTAAGAGCTCATCCACAGTTGTCTTGCAATATGGTCATAAAGCATCAATGGCTGGTTCTGTTTTCCATAGGAAAAACTGCAGTCAAAGCCTTTTAGTCATTACTAATGATAATAAATGTCCCAAATACAAATCAGTCACCTTATGTTAATAATTGAGAAGAAAATACTACAGGTCAAATCAATGTATCAAATTATGCACATACAGTATTGTATCTGACAACCTTATATATCATTAATATTCAGAACATGGGTCAGTGTGATATTAGATATGAATGTGTCCATGACTGTTTGTCATTGTTACTGGAGATAGTGATGGAGATGATGTCCTGTGAATGATTGCATATACAGACATCTTTATTATTATCTTTATTACCTTGGTATCCATCATTACATGTACATAAGTATTCTCCTGTTCTGTTACTACACACTGCATTGGAAGAACAGTTTCTGTCATCCGTACAGGCTGTCAGCGCCTCACAGTCAAATCCATTGCCTAGGAAAAAAAAGAACACAATTCATTACACTAAGTATAACAATTAAATTACTATATTACTTTTACTTAAATTGAAGACACTGTGTTTTATTAATAATTTATATATTATACAGATAATACACATAGTAAACATTTTTGTCAAGATCCTTCTTGCATTGATCACAGTGTAATAGACTCCACTTTCAAATACAGTTAATTCATCAGGGTGCTCCAAGGGGATATTATGACAATTACACAATATTCTGAATTACTGCAGTATATAGTATAAGCAATTAAGTGATCAAAATAAGATAAAAAATAATCACGTCTTTTTACTTTTCCATGAATTGAAAAAATAAAAAAGTTGCCGGTCTCAGAAAAAGAAGAACACAAATCAATTTTGTTTTCTTTTAAATAGATTTTTTCTTTTAACACTAAATTATAAATAAAACCTACATAAGTTTGTTATTGTCGTAACTGAGCAGATTTGGAGGATCACACTGCCAGGTCACTGTTATTGTAAATTGAATGTCATAAAAGCAAAACGTTAAAAACAAATGGCGGAATTGAGGCTTTTACCCACAATTTCACATCACTTAGAATTTTTTTCTTCTTTTGTTATATCATATAGTAAAGTGAACGATTTTTTTTCAAAACTACAACTTGTCCTTCAAAATAGAAGCCCTCATGGGGCTCCACCAGAAAAAGGATAAAAAAAAGTATGGGTCTTGGAAAAAAGAAAGTAAAATGCAAACACAAAAAAAGTTAGCTGGTCATTAGGGGGCAAAAAAAGTGGAGGTAAAGATTGGAATCAATGCCAAGTCAGAACTCACCTGAGAAGCCATCATTACAAGCACAGATGAAACTTCCTATTGTGTTAGTGCAGGTTGCATTAGATGAACAGTTATTATGGGTCAGGCACTCATTAATATCATCACAGTGGGACCCATTACCTAATTAATATTAAATATTTTACAATTAGCTGAGTATATAACTTTAGAAGTAGATGTGATAATGGAAATATATTATTCTACATAACATGATATTAATCTGCATAGAGATTTGCTTATCTCTAATTACAAAGTATCTACCACAAGTCTTCTTCTTATGAGCAGTTTACAGAAAAATCTACTAGAATCTCTTACTGACTGATTATATGGAAATGACTATTATATCAAAAAGGTAATATAAAGTAATAAACTCATTTGCTCACCTGAGAATCCATCCTTACAAGTGCAGGTGTAATTTCCTATTGTGTTAGTGCAGGTTGCATGAGGTGAGCAGATATTAGGGGTCAGACATTCATTAATATCATCACAGTGGGTCCCATTACCTAATAAATATGAAATGTTTCACAGTTGACAGAGGATCTAAGATGGAGGTAGGAAGATATCAAGATATTTACTACTGAAATATACACTATAAGATATTATCCTCTCAGTCAGAAGGAATAAGTTGGCGATGCAATGGATTAGATCTAATTGTGCTACGCTGCCAGATTACCGTTCAGATCATGCTCTTTGCATGGTCTAACAGTCAACTGTACCTGACAGACTAGGAGGTCATTATTTCAACTCCTGCTGTCATGTAAACCATTGAGTCCCTCTGGTAGCGTCACTTTTAACTTGACCTTCTACATACTGTGATCACTACCGGTTAAACAGCGACAAACAGTGCAGGCACTGGCTGTGACAACCGGAGTTTAGCTATTTTTTTAAGATGAGCTCTCATCTGCAATCGTACATGGAGGAATGCATTGCAAAGTAGGACTTGCCTGCACTTACAATGGCGGGAAGGGATTAAAGAAAGGTAACAATAGGGATCAATGCCAAATCAGACTTCACCTGAGAATCTATCATTACAAGCACAGGTGAAACTTCCTATTGTGTTAGAGAAGGTTGCATTTTGTGAACAGATTTTATTGGTCTCATATTTATTAATATCCTCACAATGGGATCCATATCTTAAGCAATAAAAATGCTTTATAGATAACTGAGGACGTCACATTAGAGTTACTCTAGGATACATCTGATACAGTGGTCTACGCTGAGCACTCAGTCTAAGGATTACCTCTTTTTCCTAAAAACAGGATACAGATACACCCCTAAAGCGTCCCTTCACTATAAAGTGAAAAACAGTCCAAAAGATTTTCATTTGGACTCTGAGATTATTTCTGTCACTATCCTCCATTTTTGTGGGTACATAAAAGCAGAGTTGATAACACACGGAGCCATAAAATCATTTTTTTCCAAGTATAATGACTCAGGTTTTCCTCTAATGGGAAAATGAAAGAGAACCTTCTGCATACACTGACTGACATATTAAGAATAACATGGCAATGCTGAATTCATGGCAAAATATTTATTCAATATGATCAACTCATTTGCTCACCTGAGAATCCATCATTACAAGCACAGGTGAAACTTCCTATAGTGTTAGTGCAGGCTGCATTAGGTGGGCAGATATTATTGGTCTCACATTCATTAATATCCTCACAGTGGGTCCCATTACCTGATCAATATAAAATGCATCACAGTAAACTGAGGATATATAGATGTAAAAAACTGTAACTTGACACCTACATGACCTTCTCAAAGCCTTCTATGTGTTACTGTCCATTTACAGCTTTCTACATCATACTATATTATGTGCAATATGTGTTTGGATAAAAGAAAGTCCGGGCTCCTTTGGGGCTTTAGACTAAGGGGACACATGGTATCACGGCCACATGGAGCCTGTAGTTTGGGTGTCGTTGTTATTAATTTCTAATGGATCTTTATTCTTACTTGTTCACTTATTCTATTAACTTTGTTCTCTTTATAATGGCTACTGGATTATGTATAATATGAGATGTTTAATATTACTTGCTTGTACTGGTAGCTGGGCAGATTTTTGGAACCGTATTTTATTGGTGGTTCAGAGGGGTCAGCAGTGCCCCAGTAATGGGCAGGGTCTAATTTTAACCCTTGGTAGCACACAGACGTTTTCTCTTACAGATGTCCCTGATTGGGCAGTAAAAATCGTTGAGAAGAGGAGTCTGAGGATAAATCCCTGATGCTGAGGGAGATTCATGCCAGTCTGGGGGAAAGAAGAGGAAGATCAGCGCCCGCCCGCCACTATTTTTTATATTTTTCTTCACAATGTTTGTTGAAGGGGGGTATATCACCCAGCTATGCTGGAGGCACTTGGTGATTGCTTCATGGCTTGGTTAATTTAACTCTTTATTGACTAAATGTTTATTGGCATTTATTTATGTCAGTTACTGATTGGGTAACCTCAGCAATAAACATTGTGGCTTATTCAGTCTACAATGTCTAATGTCTGTGTCATTTTATGTTTCAAGGTGTTCTGGTATTGGGGATTGGGGCTTGTGATACCATGCTACATCTGCTACATTAGAGGTAGATGTTAATAAAACCATGGCCTTACCTGTCTATAAGATGTGATATATGACAAGAAAAGCTAGGTTCATGTTATCAGGCATATTCTCTGTATATATGATGTGTGGTCACTAACATTGTATATTCTGTGTTTCTGTTGGGATCTCATTGTACTGAACTTAAGACTCACTACAGGATTAACTACAGATAAAGAAATGTACACATTAGAATTAATGCTCGGCAAATTAGGACTTACCAATAAATCCATCCTTACAAGTACAGGTGAAGCTTCCTATTGTGTTAATGCAGGTTGCATTAGGTGAGCAGATATTATTGGTCTTACATTCATCAATATCCTCACAGTGGATCCCATCTCCTAATCAATATAAAACGCTTTACAGTTAACAGAAGCGGTAGATGTGATTATGGTAACATATTCATCCATATACAATGATAAATAATTGAAAAATAGAAGCATCCAAACATTAACATATTGAATTCCAAATCAAATATTAAAAAGCATCTGACACAGAATCTCATGTTATTGATAAAATACATAGAAATCTACTGCAAGTATGAAAGAAACATCCTGTAAGGTTCCGGGTTTTCCATGGAACTTGTTGAGTCTGCTTGTCCTCCTCCAAGATGGAATCTGTTGCCTCGTTTTGCCCTTGAACCTCCTGCCTGCTCTGCTTATAAGTCCCAGTCTAGCATTTATTCTTTGCCTGAGTATGTTGTGCTAGCTGGCTCCTGAGCTACCCTTAGCTTGCTCCTGGACTCCCTGCTGTCGCTTGTAGTTCTATGCTGTGCCTCATTACTGCCCAGCTGCCTGCAGCTTACAATGCATGACTCTGATCCAGGCTGTAGTTCCCTCCCTGCAAGAGAAGAGCTCTTGTACCATTGTATTTCTTTAGTCTGTTAGAACTTTTATTCTTTGCTTAATCATCAGTGTGCTTAATCCAGGGCTCTATCTGCACAGGCTGTGTCTTGGACTTGTGTGGGACTTAGTCAGCCCTAAGTACACTGGTGAACATTTGTTTGCTGCGCAGTTCTGCATATAAAACTCTGGACATCCACGTAATAGAGCTGGTAGCACTCCTACATTTAATTTCTGGATATTCACGTAGTAGTGCTGGTAGCACTCCTGCATTTAATTTCTGGACATTCACGTTTTACCTAACCCTTGTCTGTGTTTGTTTTATTCCATGCTATCAGATTCCAGAGTAGCTACATAATTAAGGAACCTGCTGGAATAATGACGACTGAGACTAGGGTGGAGCAATTGTAGCGCCCCTGAACCTGTCAGCGCACTACAAGGTACTGCATCCTGTCAAAGATGCAGGGCCTACCCCCAGGGACCTGGAAGACCCGTGCTGGTAACATCAAAACACATAAACATCCCCAGTTTCCCTCTCCCAATCAGGGATGACTGACTAGTTTGGGACCCAATGGATGGCCACCCAGGGGTGGAGCCGATCAACTCCACTAGCCAACAATCGGGGTGGGGGAGGAGTAGTGAGACAGTGGGTCAGTCTGTAGTGACAGTAGGAGGAGCCGGACGTGTTTTCAGACGGGGTTGTGTAGCAGTGACCTAGCTGGTGAAGGAGAGTCGTTACCAGGGAGGGTACGACGAGGTACCCTTGGAACCATAGCACCGACAGGGCACAGGGCCCTAGGTCAGGCGAACACTTCAGGCTACCTGGCAAATACCTGCACAGTGAGGGGACCATCCAGGACCTCAGTGACCCAAGTATTCGGGGGCACCAGCAGTAATCAGAGAACCAGGGACCGGGATAGACCACCGACCCTACAGGGTTCACACTACCTGCCGTACGGACTAGAGACTAAACATCAAACAGAAGGGGACCCCCAGACGCTCCAAGCCACGGGCTTCCACCAACCAGTGAGTGGTGCAGGGGAAAGAAGCCACCAGGTTACCACCGCCAATGGGACGAAAGGAACCCAGGGGTTGAAACCAGCCGTCCTCAGTGAACCAGCATTACTTTCATTATGAGTAAACACCAGTTGCACTGCATCCCCATCGTTTGGTCCCCCTTCTTTCTGCGCTGAACTTCATCTATCCTTCTGGGGCCCCGGCCCTACTTGCAGAGGGCCTAACATACAGGCTGCCATTAACAACAGCCCCAGGTGGTGAGAAACTGTGTAACGGCGGTTCCATCACCTTAACCGCAACCCGCAAGTGGCGTCACGACATAAAAGCTTATAACCTGACTTTAAATTCATCCATTGGTTTTATAAATTACTCTTTTGAAATTACTCTTTTGAAAATCCTCCCAGATTTGGTTTAGGTTATGAAAATAAAGTTGCTTCAAAGCTGAAATATTGATCATTTAATGAACACAGAAAGGTCAGATTTTGGCAAAACAAAAGTTTTGTCGCCCACAGAAAGTAATGTGAAATTCAAACAAATAATTAACTTCTAATACAAAGATATGTTGCATAACATTGGTGAATGAAGTTGTGGTGCTAGAGAGCCATATATTTTGTGTGACTTCCATGAGCTTGAAGGACTGCATCCATGCGGTTCAACAATGATTCATACAATTTATTGATGAAGTCATCAGGAATAGCAAAGAATGTAGTCTTACATGTCTCCCAGAGTTCATCTAGATTCTTTGGTTTTGTCTTCCAAGCTTCTTATTTCGTTCTATTCCAAACATGCTCAATGATGTTCATGTCTGGTGACTGGACTGGCCAGTCCTTGAGCACCTTGTTCTTCTTTGACAGGAGGAACTTTGTTGTAGAGATGCATATATGAGATGGAGCACCATCCTGCTTTACATAACATGGATAAGCGACAGAATGTCTGTCAGGGAGTTTAAGGTGCTATGCATAATCATGTTACTTAACTCACAAGCACTTTCCTAGACTAATCCAATAATCAAGACTTGCGATCCTCGTTTAAACAACTTAGACGATTTTTTTAGCTGCAATGTCTTTAATGTTTGATGATTCAAATCCCCACTCCACAGCTGAAACCGCTTTGCTTTCTTTGTGCCAAGGTAAGCACTTTGTTATTGAATTAACTATGGAATTTAGATGGCTGATGGTGGATACAATTTGGGACTGTTATGCGTAATTGACCATTTTTAGGAGGGGACTATCTAGTGCGATTCAGAATGAGAGAGACAATTGCAGACTCCTCAAGAGTTAGAAGCTTTTATCCAGCATTGTGTGACCATTAATATATGTATTACTCAACATAGACAAGAGAGATTGGCAAAATAAAGTCGTGTGTCTAATTTTCCTCTTCCTCCTAAAGAATCTGCAGGCAAATGCTAATGGGAAGTGGAACCTGTTCCCATGCTTCACTGCAGAGGCGTAGGAGTATTGAACGCCGGAAACTGCGCCTCCATGAGAGTTTGTGTTTCTACTGCAGCCAATCAGATCATTTCCATATTAACTGTCCCAAGCGACCCCACATGGTTCTAGCCACTGTAAGGGAGTGTGGATATCTGGATGTTGAGTCTGATATTTCTGGGTCCGGTTGTTCTTTAAATGCAGTTTTTTCTTCCCTGTCGGTGTCTCCCTCTTCTAAGGTACAGAAGGAAAGAGATTCACATTGCTCCCTTCTTATTAAGAGAAGGATAGATCCAGGGAGCCAAATTTGTGATGAATAAAAAATCTTTTTCTTTATTTCAAATGTAGATTAATAAAATCTTTTCAATAGCAGCATAATACATATACAGGCAGAGATGAAAATGATGCTGCTATTGAAAAGATTTTTTAATCTACATTTGAAATAAAGAAAAAGATTTTTTATTCATCACAAATTTGGCTCACTGGATCTATCCTTCTTCTATATCAATTGTTGGCAAGAGCTCCTGCCATTTATCCGTTGCTGAGCATCTATATGGAATAACAGCCTATTCATTGAATCTACTTGGTAAGCTGGCATTTTTTCTTCTTTTTTCATTCTTATTAAGAGCTTGCTGTCAGGAAAATGGATCTCCAGTGCTGGAATGGTAGACTCTGTTGCAGGAGCAACTTCGCCAATGAACATGGCATAAAGATTCTACCTAGGACCACCCCCATTGCCATGGAGCCGGTGGATGGTTCCCCTCTAGTTTGAGGTAAAGTGGATCAGGAGACAGGACCTCTGGAGATTTTTCTGGAATCCGATCATTGCGAAGTGCTTTTCTTTATGTTAATTTCTTCAACATTTTCCTCTGATTCTAGGAATTCCCTGGCTGCAGTCTCAGAATCCGAATATTAATTGGGAGACGAAGGAGATTTCTTTCCCACCAAGGAGTGTTTCAGTGGTGAGTCAGTCAAAACCTCTAGATCCAGAGAGTACTACTAAGCTACTGTATCTTTTTTTACCATCTGTTAATAATGAATTCTCTGATATTGATAATAAGAAAGCAGATCTGCTTCCTCTCCACAGACATTGATTGTCCAATCAAACTGCTTCCGGTTGCTGCAATTCCTTTAAAAAATGTCTACCTGGAGCTGCGGACCTTGAACGAGTATATTGTTGAAACCTGGCCAAGGTATTCATTCAAGCCTTCTTGTCACCGGCAGGGGCACCTATCTTTGTTGTAAAAAAGAAGGATGGAACCCTTAAGCCCTGTATTGATTATTGAGAACTCAACAAGCTAACCGTCCGAAACAGTTATCCTTTGCCTTTGATTCCAGAATTGCTGGAGAGAGTATGGCACGCTAAAATTTTCTCAAATTAGATCTTCGTGGTTGCACATATTTTAATCCGTATTCGCCCTGGGGATGAAGACAGCTTTTAGATGAGAGAACGGTTTGTTACATCCATGTGCTTTTTTTCTTTCGTAGACTTTCTTTTGCAGAGAAGAATTATGATGTTGGCGAAAAGGAGCTTCTGGCAATTATCACTGTGTTGAAGGAGTGGAGGCATCATCTGCAGGGAGCTGCTCAACAAGTCATTGTGCTCCCGGATCATCACAACTTGGAGTTTCTCAGATCTGCTAGATGTCTGTCTCCCCGTCAGGTTCATTGAAGTCTATTCCTGAATCAATTTAACTTTGTAATTTCTTACCACCCAGGTTCTCATAATTGGAAAGCGGATGCATTGTCCCGAATCCATGCTACGAATTCCATACCTGTGGCCCTGTCTAAGACCATTCTGTCAGATGCCAACTTCATCTGAGTCATACAGAATATGGATTTATGGAAGACTACAACAATTCATTTCTCACTAACCCAGCGGATGAGGTGGACTTAGTCATCAAGGACGATGTGTGGGTTCGCGATCAACGTATATACGTCCTGGAGGTCGTAAGATTGCAGGCCCTCAATTCTTGTCCATGACTCCAAGTTAGCCTTTCACAGGGGTGTACAAAAGAGACAGGAATTCCTGAGCCATTTCTTTTGATGGCCTACTTACCCGAAGGATGTGAGGAACTATGTTCTCTCATGTGAGGTATGTGTCGGTTTTAAGACTCCTCATGTGTAAACCACTGGATTGCTGCAACTACTATCTGTTCCTTCTCACCCTTGGGGATCAATTTTAATGGACTTTATAGTAGAATTGCCTACCTCTGGGGGAAGAATTGTATCCTGGTGATAGTGGATTGCTTAACTAAGGCTGCTCACTTTATTCTTTGTACGGGTCTTTCGTTAGCTAAACAAACGGTGGATCTGGTTATTCAGAATGTATTCTGGCTGCATGGAGTTCCAGATGAAATCATCTCAGACAAGGGAGTGCAGTTAACATCAAAGTTCTGAAAGGGACTCTGTTCTGCGCTAGACGTAAATGTCTGTTTATCTTCAGCATATCATTCTCAGACTAATGGGCAGATGGAAAGAACCAATCAAACTCTGGAGCAGTACCTATGTTGTTATATTAGCCACTTGCAGGACAACTGGTTGGAGTTCTTTCCTCTAGTGGAGTTCTCCTACAATAACTCGCAAAGTACATCTACTAAGGTAACGCCCTTATTTGCCAATCTGGGTTATCATT
>NC_134355.1:440091046-440268546 GCF_048569485.1 Anomaloglossus baeobatrachus
CGTGGGTGGCATCACAAACATTATCCCAAATTCACCCTTTCAACCCCCCTTTTACTTTCGAGAGGCCGTGCGACCCCGCCTCAGGTCCGGATACCCCTCGAGCCACTGCGGATCTGAATCCGAGCAACCCGTTGGCTGTCACGGGGGCGGTATACCTCTGAAAAATTTGGTGTCACGAACAGGATGTGAGGAGGACCCACTAACCTGGGTGATGTGCGCATTGAAAAGTGAAGTCCGGAAGTCCAAAGTCTTTTTCCCGCGACATCCGCCATTTTTCCGCTTTTTTCACACCAAAAATGCCATCTTCCTCGGAAAGCGCGCGAAGCCGAAGCCCTGCCCTTCGTCCTCAGCCTGAAATAGGAAACAGAAGTTCCCAGAAGGCCACAGCGCGTGAAAGAGTGCTGGGAGAAAACTGAGGGGGCGTGCCTGAATGTAGTGAAAGCGGAAGAGAAGCAGGGACGAAAGGACTCTGCCATACTGTTCCTGGACAATTCAGAGGCAAGATGGCGGAGAAGCGCAGATGCGCACTAGAGGATCCCGTGCCCGGAGTGGCTAGGCGGAGAAGGATGCAGTGAGCAGCCGCGGCAGTGCGAACCCGTGAGAATGAAGACCCACGTGTGGAGCGGATAAGCGGTCACCCAGTCCCTGCTGATTTCACTAATCCGACCGATGTGGCTGAGGGATCCGGGCCGCCCCCGCTCATGGTAAGCACTTGTCCGCCACCGCCTCTGCCCCCTGCCCTGGCTGATCCGCGGATGCTGCCCGTACCACTGGCAGCAGATCCTGTGGCCCCCGGATGGGATACCCAGGCCGAGATTGCCGCCCAAATTGATCCGGTTGCCGTGGACTCGGAACCGGAGGAGATAATCAAAAGAGATTTAGGTACCAGTACCCCAGAAGCAGCATGGGTGCCACGTTATGGAGGCAATGGCTATAGAATGAGGTTGCCGTCACGAGCTCAAATGGAGTTAGAAATCATGGAAATGGAGTCCACTTCGGATGAAGAGGTTTCTGCTGGCGACATGAAAGTTAAAGTAGTCCCCATCTGCCGTCGCTGTGGTTTATCAGGGCACTATGTGAGGATGTGTCCAAGAGGTGCCCAGCATTAAAGGGACCGGAGCCTGTATGTCTAAAGTTACGCGGACTGCCACTTTTGTTGAACTTCCTCAGTGTTCAAATGAGGAAGCTGGCGAGGGCCAAAAACAGGGTCCCTGATGGAAGGTGTCGGCTAAGTTCCTGCAGGTAGATTGCGCCCTCTTTGTTGAACCTCTTCCCACTCTTTGTTCGAAGGGAGAGGCCATCAGGGCCTTGAGAGGTGCATGCTGGCAGATGCCACCAGGAGGCCCCGGTGGGGGACGGCGTAAGGGGCAACAGCTGCTAGGTTGCTCAGGGTAAAAGCTAACGATGCCATAGAACTGTTAGGTATCGGTGTTTTCGATTGTTCTTTTTCACAGTTTGTTATTTTCCATATAGAAACTGCTAGAAAATGAATGCTTTAATGAAAAGGTTTTAAATGAAACGGAAAAGTAACTAGATTTTTCCTCTAGATTTGCTACAGGTGTACAATTGGTACATGGACTTTGTTGAATTTTTCAAGGACTTTGTAGTTTCAAATAGTTAAGTAAAAAATGGACCACGGTCACAGGACTGGCGTGACCAACACAAACTTGTGTCTTGTACATAATTGCACCTCCTGTGCCAAAGAGTCATCTGACACACCCCGGGACCTTAACCCGACCAAGGACCTATTTAGGTTTCCAGGGGAACCAGGTTATTTGGGTGGGGGTTATTGGGATCCGGGACGTTGGGACTGGACTGTTGCAGGAAGGGACCGCAACGTGGAAGGTTGGGTCCCCGCTGCCATCACAACCTGACAGGTGAACTCTGATTTAAGCAACGTTAAAGTATAAGTACCTCCCTAATGTGGGATGAACCTGTTAAATAAATGTTAACCTTTTCCTTTTTTTCCAGTTCAATAAATACTTGGCGTCCCTTAGCTCGCGGACGAGCTACACTTAACCAAGGGGGAATGTAACGCCCTGGCCTATTAGGTCACCACAAGGGTGCCATGCAATCTGCCCTTATGCATGGTACCCTCTCCGCCTTGGTTACGGGTCCTGTCTCTTTGGTGTTACTAAGAGCAGTTATACACAAATCCTGAGGAACACTCTGCACCATACCCACCAAACACCCATTGGGCAGCCTGAGGGAAATAGGGCCACCTAGATGGAGGGATGGAAGTAGGAGGGACAGAAGTGTAGGGAGAAGAAAGGAAAGTAGTGAAGAAGTGCCAGTGAGCGGTGACAGGAAAGGTCACGCTGCTGAGCTGGGCTCCTGTGACAGTCCTAGGTGCCAGACGTTGGTCTGGCCTTGAAGGAGCTGGAATTCCGGTCACAGGGGGTAGTGACAGGGGGCACGGTACTGCCACGGAGGGCATACCGGCGGCCTTGTGCTACAACCGGGCAGGGGCCACAGCACGACGGGGTATGCAGACCCTAGGCTGGGAAGTAGCTTCACACAGCCCAGTAATTCACCCGACCGGAACGAAATCTTCATGAACCTCTCCCCACCCGCTCCAAAATCGGGGCACTAGTGCAACGTAGGGATAGGACGTCCCAAAACCGTCCAGAAAATCGCCCGCGTGAACCCTGAGAACTAGCCATGCAGTTGAGCGGGACCCTAGTAGTTCTAAGCGAAAGGGATCCACCAAGGGTAAACATGGTGCCAAGGGACAAGGCTTCAGACCAACCAGCAACGCCAAAAGGGCACGGACCCAACGTACTCATATTAAGGCTGCAGGACGTTCAAGACTTTGGTTTACCTGGTGTCAGTGTCAGCATCTCTGGACTGTGTGAGTATGTGGTGCCCCTTTGCTCCCCACGGATCCCCAGCCTGCCAGCACTGAGCCCCGGGACGCCTTCCCCTTCCATCGCTCCTGTGCGCTCCCCTCTCGTGGCGTCACGAACATTATCCCAAATCCACCCTTTCAACCCCCCTTTTATTTTCAAGAGGCCGCGCAACCCCGCCTCGGGTCCGGAGACCTTTCGAGCCACTGTGGATCCAGATCCGAGCAGCCCCGTCGGCTGTTGCGGGGGCAGTACACACGCCTACATGTCTTACATCTTCAAACACTGCGCCCCTATTCAAGGTCTGAATCGTCACACTAGCTGCTGTGTGACAGGGTCCCAACGACCGCCAACATCGTTATATAGGTCGCTCATTGTTACTGTGTCATTGGTAAGGTCTGACTGTGTGACCAGCGACCTCCCAGCGACTTACCAGTGATCCTTATCAGGTCGTAGCACTGTCAGGATCACTGGTAAATCGTTGTGTGTGTGTGACTGGGCCTTTAGGTCACCAAGGTTTTCTGGGAAATGATACAGGTGGCTGTGGAGATAATGCACTTTGATACTCATTGTACAGCCAAGGTGACAGACAGAAGATAGCATTTATTCTATTAGTTTAGTGTAATTATTTGCTCTATAGTTCCCAAGAAAATTCTGTACAACCATAGTGAAAGAAGACCATGCATCTGCCTCAGCATCATTCAACAAACCTTTGAAGTGTGGAACCTATGATTTCAGGGCCGTCAAAAATACTTACCTTTAGCTCCTCCATGGTCAGCGATGGAAAGTTTCTGCAGTTGCAGTTGAAGCATCTTCCCTCTTTGTTTAGAGCCTTTACAAGCTGCTTCATGAAACCTAATTTGATGTGCAGTGGTGGTTAAATGATCGTATTACTGTCAATCAAAGGTTCTGTAATTATATTCTTTCCTCCTACTACCAAGTCTTCTCCCTTTGTTCTCACTCAGTGCTCATATTTGTATGTACGATCCCAGAGACAGATAAATCAGGGACACTTGGTATATCCAGTATGCCTCCCTAGAGAATATTCACCATCTTTAGAACCACCCAGATTGGCCACTGGTGATTGTGGTGTGACATTTTCTGTTGGACCAGAGCAATTGTGTTTTGCTCTTCAGTCATCTTAGTTGAGTGACCTATTGATTCATATTAATGTCCATTAATTAAAGTGCACAGTACAGGCTCAGCTTAGAACTGTCTATGAACGGCCGTCATTCGATTGGTCGATATAGAATCACAGTTGGTCAGTTATGAACTTGATAAATACCTTAGTACTTATTTAAATGCGCATTACATTTAACAAGAATTTGTCACAGACCTTCTGACCATCGTTGATTCTATGATTAATACCTCTGTTGAGGAAAAATCTCAAATTCATATGTGGGCATTACTGTATATTATCTCAAAAAGTAGAGCTGTTATAAAAGAAGTGACATATTCTGATTCAGATGACGGAATACACCTAAAATCAAGCCTAATACCTGAGGCACCAAACATTTTCTTTCCTCAGTGTTATCTATATTACGCTACACCTTATATTACATTACTATATTATCACATCATGCAGATTACATAAGCAAACACTACAATACAATACAATTCACATGACACATTATTTGCAAAAGACGCAAGACATTATTCCCATTATAACATATGGCAATACATTGACGTGATTGGTGTCTTTAGGGGGCAGGAACACGACTACCATTGTCCACCACTCACACAAAGACATTGTAAAGTGACAATGCCAGCCAAGAGTGGCAAGGACCAATGCTATGCTATGCTCGAGCCAGGCAGTGATAGCAACAACAGCATTGAATAAGCTTCTAATCTCAAAAAAGTGTAGCGAAATTATACTTTTTTTATAGTTTTGAATAAAAATGTTTGAAGAGATCTATGGATCTAGTGACGTTCTTGCACCAAGAGGCACATCTAGACGAATAGGATTTAGGCAACTGTTAATCTAATGATATTTTTTTCAATTCACCATTAACACACTGCAAGAATTAAAAATAAAGTTTTAGTCTCCATGCTTACAGACAAAAAACAAACACTAGTTCTAGTCAGTTCTTGCAGTGAAGTGTTACTTGGGGGACAGAGGAAGAATTTTCTTATAGTCTGTAACCATGGAGATACATAGATCTACGTAGGCGCTCTAGACACAAAAGTCACATAATTTTATCAAAACTATTTGCAACGGTGTTTCACTTTTTATTTCAGATGCAATGGAGCAATAAAAAAAAAGATTTGCACAAATACATATATAACCTTTAAATTAAATTATTCCTTTAAGTATACAAATTACTTATTAAGACGTTAGGAGTGTCCAGAAATGAGCAAAAAGAGAATGTGTTGTAAGAAAATTACTTATAGTTTGGATCAGGGGTCTCAAACACGTGGGCCATGGGCAGCATGCGGTCCCTGAGGCTGCTTCCTGCGGCATGCAGGCAGGAGACCCCATCATGATTGTAGCCTCTGGTGGGAGCCACCACCAACAGCACTTTATTCCAGTTGAATTATTTGCTGGCGCCACGCAGATAAGCTCTCTGCACAGTTATACCAATGGCAGCCACTAGGGATCGGCGAACCTGAACAGTAAGGTTCGGTGTCCGTACTGAACACATGGTGTTCGTGCACAAGAACACAAACACGAGCTTTCTGGGATGTTCGTGTTACAGTTCGGGTCCAGGGCCTGTTAAAAAAAAAAAAGCACATTATTAAACAAACATTCTGATCATACTTACAGGCAGTGCTTTTTTTGTAAAAAAATATTTGCTGGTACGCATCTCTGAGACGAGTAGCGGGTGGGGGGGTGCTGTTAGGCGCCAGCGGCCAAAATTGAGGAGGGGGGTTGAGGAGGATCTGTCAGCCGGCGGACGAGTTTGAGCAGTGGAAGGGAGTGCTGTCGCTGCTGTCGTGCTGCCGGGAGATCCTGTGCACGGTTTACTACATACTACATACGGCACTGTATGCTGGAGAGAGAGGTAGGGGGTGCAGAACTACAAGGCTCAGCATACTCCATCCACTAGTGTATGCAGGAGAGCAGACAGCAGCTGCCGAACTACAAGGCTCAGCATCCTTCAGCCAAGACTGTATGCAGGAGTTTTTTGCCCAAAAACGTAAAATGTAAAAAGAAAAAAAAAAGAGACATGGGCTTTGCCATATTTATGTATGCTAGCCAGGTACAGCAGGCAGGTATGGGCTGCCCTCAACCCCAGCTGCCTATTTGTACCTGGCTGAGAACCAGAAATATAGGGAAGCCCTTTTTTAATTATTTCATGAATTTCATGAAATAATTTAAGAAAAAAAAATGACGTAGGCTTCGCACAAATTTTGTGTCCAGCCAGGTACAACTAGACAGCTGGGGATTGGAATCCGCAGCACAGAGTGCCCAAGCTTTCTGGGCACCCCTGCTACGAATTGCAGTCCGCAGCCTCCCCAGAAAATGGCGCTTTCATAGAAGCGCCATATTCTGGTGCTGTATCCAACTCTTCCAGCGGCCCTGGAGCTGGGTGGCTCGCTTGGTAATAAGCTGTTAGGGCCAGCTGTATATTATCAACTGACCCTAAGCCTGAAATTCATGGTGTCACGCCAATATTAGACATGGCCACCATGAATTTCTTGTAAAGATAAAAAAAACACAAGACAGAGAAAATATTTTTATTAGAAATAAAACACAACACAATTAGTGACTCCATCTTTATTGAAATAAAGAAGCCCCCTCCGCAGTAATCCTGGGTCAAGGATCCCGCGCCGTCCAATCCGGATCCAATATCATCTGATCGGTTTGCTGGAAGGCAAAGTGATCAGATGATGTCAGGTTAAAGGACATGAATCACATGACACAGCAGCTGATTGTATAAACGGCTTTTATATAATCAGCTGATGCATCAGTGCAAAAAAAAAAACTACTCACCTGTCTGCAAAATCCCGGGACACGACTGATCGCTCCAGGAGCCGCCGGTAATCAGCTGCTGCAGTCACCTCAGAGCATCACCTGATCGCTTAATCAGCTGGGCGTTAAAAAACCGGCCCCACCGCTAGACTGTCAGCTGATGTCGTAGCGTGACTGCTGATTACCGGCAGGTCCTGAAGCCGATCACACATGTCCCTGGAGGCTGCAGACCGGTAAGTGTGAGATATTTTTTTTCTAGTGTTCCCGCTTAGCAGCTGGGAGTGGACATGGCGCCAGTGGTAGCAGGGGAAAGCAGGGGGGGGTGAGCACTGGGGGACGGGGGGTGAGCACTGGGGGCCGGGGGGGCAAGTACTGGGGGACCCGATCGCCGGCGGCAGGTGCATCACAGTGATTACAGGGCAGGTGGGAGGGAGCGGAGGTCGGTGGGGGGGTTGAATCGGACGACGGGGGGCAGCGGAGGTCGGGGGGGAGTGGAAGACAGCAGAGGGGAGCAAATACCTTACCGGATGGTGGCAGATCGGGGTGACCGGCCATGACCTCGATCTTCAGCATCCATAAACATCTTGAAGAGGGCGGGCACCCACCTCTCCTCCACATCTGATTGGAGGGATAGCGTCACATGGATGCAAGCTCCAATCAGATCGGAGGGGGGGGAGACACAGAGGTCACCCTGCTCCAACCAATGGCTGATGATATAGCAAATTTACAAATTAGCCATGTGGACAGAGCCATAGGTGCTTATCCTCAGCGCTCTTCAGATTTTCCGGTACGCCGTACTGGCGCGTACCACCGTAAAAAAAGCACTGCTTACAGGTCCCGCGACGTCCTGCAGACTCTGCCTCCCAGCGCTTCTGCTAACGCGTCTGTCCAATCAATGCTGTTCCCTCAGTAAGCACCTCTGGCTAAAAGGACCTGCCGTGACTTTGACGTCATACCCATGTGACCAGTCACGTGTGAATGTTGTATTATATCATTGGCTACAGACTGGTCACGTGAGTATGACGTCATCACAGGTCCTGGCGCACCGTGATGCGAGTGTCATTGCATCACGGCGCACAATCTCCTGACGGCAGCGAGTCAGCTGCATCTATGTCCACAGCTGAGGCGCTGCTGTCGGGAGAGTGGGGTGATGCACTGCGAGACGCAAGTGCAATCATCCTGTCACTGTCAGCCTCTGTTTTATCGCTCTGACCAGAACGATGCAGCAGGCTGACATGGCTCTCTGTGCTTCTCACTGTGTATAGACTGTCTATGCACAAGATGAAGCAGAGTTGACATTGTTCTTTGCTTCTCACTGTGTATAGACTGTCTGTGCACAGTGATGAAGCTGACATTGCTGTCCCTGTTGATTACGTCGGACTAAGGATTTTTTTATAATAAAGGTGGAGTCTCTAAATGTTTTTGTTTTATTTCTAATAAAAAAAGTTCTCTGTGTTGTGTCTTTTTTACGGTTTTCTAGAAATTCATGGTGGCCATGTCTATTTTGGCGTGACACCATGAATTTCGGGCTTAGTACCATCTGAGAATACAAAGCTGGTATTAACCCCTTTATTACCCAGCGAGCCAACACCATCAGGGCCGCTGGACGAGCTGGGTAAAGCACCTGGAAATGGCGCGAAGAAATAATGTGCCATTTCC
This sequence comes from Anomaloglossus baeobatrachus, assembly GCF_048569485.1. Lineage (NCBI taxonomy): Eukaryota > Metazoa > Chordata > Amphibia > Anura > Aromobatidae > Anomaloglossus > Anomaloglossus baeobatrachus. Next base: position 440,099,465 of record NC_134355.1, read on the forward strand.
AGGGGTGGCTGCGGGCTGCCGAGAATCCCAGCCCCCAGCTGCCTGACTTTACCTGCTGGCAATTAAAATACAGCGGGAGCCCACACATTTTTTTTGTATATTATTTTTTTATATAAAAAAAAATTAATGGGCTTCCATGTATGTTGATTGCCAGCCAGGCAGATGGGGGTGGCAGCCCCTAGCTGTCTGCTTTATCTGCGCTGAGAATCAAAAATACTGCAGAGCGCTACATCATTTTTTTTAATAATTTATTTATTTTTACAGTACTGTGATGTCAGGCAATCAAAATACAGGGAAGCCCAGTTTTTTAGTAATTTAAATAAATAATTTTAAAAAAAAATGCGTGGGCTCCCGCTGCATTTTTTCTATTGCTAGCTAAGGGTAATCCAAGCAGCTACTGGCTGCTACCCCCAACTGCTTGGTGTTACCTTTACTGGCAATGGAAAATCCAGGGAAGCATTTATTTTTTTTTTAAGTTTTCTACCAAAAAAATAAAAAAATGTGGGCTTTGCCATAATTTTGTATGTACAGGCTGCCCACAGTTGCCTATTTGTACCTGGCTGGGAACTAAAAATATAGGGAAATTCTTTTTTTAATTATTTCATGAATTCCATGAAATCATTTAAAAAAAAAAAAATGATGTGGGCTGCGCCCCATTTTTGTGTCCAGTCAGGTGCAACTAGGCAGCTGGGAATTGCAATCCACAGCGCAGGGTGGCCCAAGATTTCTGGGCCCCCCCCCCCCGCTGCGAATTGCAGTCCACAGCCGCCCCAGAAAATGGCGCTTTCATAGAAGCGCCATCTTCTGGCGCTGTATTCAACTCTTCCAGTGTGCCAGGTGGCACTCTGGGTAATAAGGGGTTAATACCAGCTTTGTTTTACCAGCTGGTATAAAGCCTGAGATTCTTAATGTCAGGCCAAGTTTGACCCGGCCATTAAGAATCTCCAATAAAGGGTTAAAAAAACAGTTGAAAAATACTGTATTAGAAATAAGTACACAGACACACTTAGAGACTCCATGTTTATTACACCCTCTCACCCCTCCACGAGCCTGGTCTTCTGTCTTTCTCCTTAAACCCATGCAGCTCTGCTACATCAGACAGCACTGCATGGGAGGAAGAACGTTGCTGCTCCCCGTGCAGTCTAATCACTCAGTGAGTGAGAAGAGGCTGCGGGTTGGTACAGTCATATGAAAAAGTTTGGGCACCTCTATTAATGTTAACCTTTTTTCTTTATAACAATTTGGGTTTTTGCAACAGCTATTTCAGTTTCATATATCTAATAATGATGGACTCAGTAATATTTCTGGATTGAAATGAGGTTTATTGTACTAACAGAAAATGTGCAATCCGCATTTAAACAAAATTTGACCGGTGCAAAAGTATGGGCACCCTTATCAATTTCTTGATTTGAACACTCCTAACTACTTTTACTGACTTACTAAAGCACTAAATTGGTTTTGTAACCTCATTGAGCTTTGAACTTCATAGGCAGGTGTATCCAATCATGAGAAAAGGTATTTAAGGTGGCCACTTGCAAGTTGTTCTCCCATTTGAATCTCCTATGAAGCGTGGCATCATGGGCTCCTCAAAACAACTCTCAAATGATCTGAAAACAAAGATTATTCAACATGGTTGTTCAGGGGAAGGATACAAAAAGTTGTCTCAGAGATTTAAACTATCAGTTTCCACTGTGAGGAACATAAAATGGAAGAACACAGGTATCGTTCTTGTTAAGCCCAGAAGTGTCAGGCCAAGAATAATATCAGCAAGTCAGAGAAGAATAATGGTGAGAACAGTCAAGGACAATCCACAGACCACCTCCAAAGACCTGCAGCATCATCTTGCTGCAGATAGTGTCAATGTGCATCGGTCAACAATACAGCGCACTTTGCACAAGGAGTGATGCGAAAGAAGCCATTTCTGCAAGCACACCACAAACAGAGTCGCCTGAGGTATGCAAAATCACATTTGGACAAGCCAGTTACATTTTGGAAGAAGGTCCTGTGGACTGATGAAACAAAGATTGAGTTGTTTGGTCATACAAAAAGGTGTTATGCATGGAGGCAAAAAAAATAGCATTCCAAGAAAAGCACTTGCTACCCACAGTAAAATTTGGTGCAGGTTCCATCATGCTTTGGGGCTGTGTGGCCAATGGCGGCACCGAGAATCTTGTTAAAGTTAAGGGTCGCATGGATTCAACTCAGTATCAGCAGATTCTTGACAATAATGTGCAAGAATCAGTGACGAAGTTGAAGTTACGCAGGGGATGGATATTTCAGCAAGACAATGATCCAAAACACCGTTCCAAATCTACTCAGGCATTCATGCAGAGGAACAATTACAATGTTCTAGAATGGCCATCCCAGTCCCCAGACCTGAATATCATTGAACATCTGTGGGATGATATGAAGCGTGCTGTCCATGCTCGGCGACCATCCAACTTAACTGAACTGGAATTGTTTTGTAAACAGGAATGGTCAAATATACCTTCATCCAGGAACTCATTAAAAGCTACAGGAAGCGACTAGAGGCTGTTATTTTTGCAAAAGGTGAATCTACAAAATATTAATGTCACTTTTAAGTTGAGGTGCCCATACTTTTGCTCCGGTCAAACTTTGTTTAAATGCGGATTGCACATTTTCTGTTAGTACAATAAACCTCATTTCAATCCAGAAATATTACTGAGTCCATCAGTTATTAGATATATGAAACTGAAATAGCTGTTGCCAAAACCCAAATTGTTATAAAGAAAAAAGGTTAACATTAATAGGGGTGCCCAAACTTTTTCATATGACTGTAAGCGGTGATATCACCGCTACCGCCGCTGCAATAGTAACCTGACAGGTGGGTTACTATAGCAACGGTGATCTCCGAGCACCTGATTCCCGGCGCCGCTATTCACCGGCTGTGGCATCCAGTCCCTGCATGTGGGCTGACTCTGTAAAGAGCGCCGACATGCAGGGACGGGGAGCCAAGCATGTGCCCGAGCATCTCGCTGGTACTCGGCACTCGCCGAGTATACTGAGTACGGAGATGCTCGGGTGAGCACCGCGTACCAGAGAGATGCACTGATAGGACCTAGCATGACGTCATAGCCATGTGACCGGTCTGTAATCAATGAGATAACACACACGTGACTGGTCACATGCTATGACGTCACAGAAGGTCCTATCATCAGTGCTGGTTACCGGGAGGGAACGGCGATGATCGGAAGGAGAAGCGGCGGGAGACAGAGTCTGCAGGACGCGTCGAGGTACCTGTAAGTACAGTTAGGTCCAGAAATATTTGGACAGTGACACAATTTTCGCGAGTTGGGCTCTGCATGCCACCACATTGGATTTGAAATGAAACCTCTACAACAGAATTCAAGTGCAGATTGTAACGTTTAATTTGAAGGTTTGAACAAAAATATCTGATAGAAATTGTAGGAATTGTACACATTTCTTTACAAACACTCCACATTTTAGGAGGTCAAAAGTAATTGGACAAATAAACCAAACCCAAACAAAATATTTTTATTTTCAATATTTTGTTGCGAATCCTTTGGAGGCAATCACTGCCTTAAGTCTGGAACCCATGGACATCACCAAACGCTGGGTTTCCTCCTTCTTAATGCTTTTCATGCCTTTACAGCCGCAGCCTTCAGGTCTTGCTTGTTTGTGGGTCTTTCCGTCTTAAGTCTGGATTTGAGCAAGTGAAATGCATGCTCAATTGGGTTAAGATCTGGTGATTGACTTGGCCATTGCAGAATGTTCCACTTTTTTGCACTCATGAACTCCTGGGTAGCTTTGGCTGTATGCTTGGGGTCATTGTCCATCTGTACTATGAAGCGCCGTCCGATCAACTTTGCGGCATTTGGCTGAATCTGGGCTGAAAGTATATCCTGGTACACTTCAGAATTCATCCGGCTACTCTTGTCTGCTGTTATGTCATCAATAAACACAAGTGACCCAGTGCCATTGAAAGCCATGCATGCCCATGCCATCACGTTGCCTCCACCATGTTTTACAGAGGATGTGGTGTGCCTTGGATCATGTGCCTTTCCCTTTCTTCGCCAAACTTTTTTCTTCCCATCATTCTGGTACAGGTTGATCTTGGTCTCATCTGTCCATAGAATACTTTTCCAGAACTGAGCTGGCTTCATGAGGTGTTTTTCAGCAAATTTAACTCTGGCCTGTCTATTTTTGGAATTGATGAATGGTTTGCATCTAGATGTGAACCCTTTGTATTTACTTTCATGGAGTCTTCTCTTTACAGTTGACTTAGAGACAGATACACCTACTTCACTGAGAGTGTTCTGGACTTCAGTTGATGTTGTGAACGGGTTCTTCTTCACCAAAGAAAGTATGCGGCGATCATCCACCACTGTTGTCATCCGTGGACGCCCAGGCCTTTTTGAGTTCCCAAGCTCACCAGTCAATTCCTTTTTTCTCAGAATGTACCCAACTGTTGATTTTGCTACTCCAAGCATGTCTGCTATCTCTCTGATGGATTTTTTCTTTTTTTTCAGCCTCAGGATGTTCTGCTTCACCTCAATTGAGAGTTCCTTAGACCGCATGTTGTCTGGTCACAGCAACAGCTTCCAAATGCAAAACCACACACCTGTAATCAACCCCAGACCTTTTAACTACGTCATTGATTACAGGTTAACGAGGGAGACGCCTTCAGAGTTAATTGCAGCCCTTAGAGTCCCTTGTCCAATTACTTTTGGTCCCTTGAAAAAGAGGAGGCTATGCATTACAGAGCTATGATTCCTAAACCCTTTCTCTGATTTGGATGTGAAAACTCTCATATTGCAGCTGGGAGTGTGCACTTTCAGCCCATATTATATATATAATTGTATTTCTGAACATGTTTTTGTAAACAGCTAAAATAACAAAACTTGTGTTACTGTCCAAATATTTCTGGCCCTGACTGTATAATGACAATGTTTATTATTAACTGTATTCTTTATTTTACAGCCCCCCGCGCCATGACATAACTGTAAAGTCCAAGTTCGGTGTTCGGACGCAAGTTCGCATTATATCAGAACCCAAACTGGAACTTTACAAAACGTTCAGGCGAGTCTCCCTAACACCGAACATCGGGTGCAAGCAGCTGGGGACAAGGATGTGGCACATTACTACAGTATGGGAACAAGAATGGGCACATTACTACAGGATTGGGGAGAAGGATGGGAGCATTACTACAGGATGGGTAAAATAATGGGACGCATTACTACAGGATGGGGAAACGGATGGGACACATTACTAAAAGATGGGGACAAGGATGTGCAGATTACTACAGTATGGGGACAAGGATGGGCACACTACTTCAATATGGGGACTAGGATGGGCACATTACTACAAGGGAACAAGAATGAGCACATTACTACAGGATGGGAACAAGGATGGGCATATTATTACTGGATGGAGACAAGGATGGGTACATTACACCAGGATGGGGACAAGCATGGGCATTACTGCAGGATGGGGACATTACTACAGGATGGGGACAAGGATGGGCACATTATTAGATGATGGGAACAAGGAAGGGCACATTACTACAGGATAAGGACAATTGTGGGGCACATTACTACAGGATGGGGACAAGGATGGGGCATTACTAAAAGGATGAGAACAAGGATGGGTTTATTACTACAGGATGGTGACAAGGATGGGCACAATACTACATAATGGGGCATTACTACAGGATGGGGTATTACTACAGGATGGGGACAAGAATGGGCACATAACTCCAGGATATGGAACAGGATTGGCATTACTACAGGCTGGAGACAATGATGGGCACATTTCTACAACATGGGAACAAGGATACATTCTGAACTCACTACAGCTGTATAAAAATTGTTCTGCTGTCCGGGGTCAGAAGATCAGATATCTAGTTTCATACCTCCTTCAAGATGCTCCCACAGCAGGTATTCTGGTAGAGTATTTTTGTTTATGCATTTCCTCCAATTCCAATTATTCATAGATCCTTGAGGAAAACCAGAGATGACCATAGGGACTGGTTGTGGATCTTGTTGCTTCTCTAGAGCTTCTTTACCTGTCTGAATGGAGGATGAACTAGTTTTCTTGTAACAGACGAGTTACAGGAGGTTATTAGGACTCTTTGACCTCCAGAGAGCCAAGCACTAAAAAAACATGTGCCAAGATCTGGAGGATTTTTCATTTTTTTCACTTTTCATGAGATCCAGTTTGCCCCTCTTTTATTCGCAATTTCTACAACAAGGTCTAGAGAAAGGTTTCAAGGTCAACATTTATAAAGGTTCAATTTTTCATGATAAATGCAAAATTTCATGACTGTTTTTTTCACCATCCATTGGTTAGACTTTTTTTAGGGCAGTGAAAAATATAATTCCTAACATTTTTCCACCAGTACCGTGATGGGATTTATCTCTTATTTCAGGGGTTCCGGCAAACCTCTGTTAGGACTTCTATCTGAAGTTAACTTAAAATTTGTATCTTTGAAATCTTTGTTTTTTAGTGGCCATCTTATCTGTCACGCTCCCGGTGTCCCGGCAGCCCTCCTTACCTACTGAGCCAGTTTCACCATCCAGGCACCGCTCCGTACCCACTGATCCGGTCGCACCTGCATTGCACCGCTCCGTGCTTACTGATCCAGTCTCATCATCGCACCACCACTCCTTGCTCACTGGTCCAGTCCATGTGTCCACCGGTCACGCCTGCCATTCCCGCTCATGCTCCCCAGAGTCCTGTTCCTGGTCTCAGGAGTCTGATTCTGACTAATGTTCTGTATAGGACCGGGCCGCGCCCACTCACCTGGTCTTATAGCCCCAGCACTGCTGCAACAGGAAATGACCTGAGGCTGTGCTGAGTATATAAGACTGGCCTCTCCATGTGGGCGGGGCCTGATCATCGCTTGTGTTTCTATGCCTTGTCTTGTGAGCTAGGTGCTCGGGTCTTTGTTCCTGTTTCCTATTACTGCCTTAAAGTACGCTGTGACCTTAGTGACCTGGTCCTGTCTTTGCTTCCTGATACCTGCACCCGTTCCTGCCACGTTAGTGCTCCAGCTACCGTGTACCCTGCCCTCCAGGTGGGGTGCTCGGTCCAGTGGATCCACCTCCTGGGCCTACCAGTCCTCCCTGGCCCTCACATTATCAGCAAGAAGAGTCACTGAAATTCAAAACTTGTCCTCTAGAGCAGAGGTCCCCAACTCCAGTCCTCAAGGCCCACCAACAGTGCAGGTTTTTGGCATTTCCTTAGTATTGCACAGGTGTTAATGTAATTACCTGCCCAGGTGCTGGTTCCAACAGCAGTGCAATGCTAAGGAAATCCTGAAAACATGCAGAGTTGGTGGACCTTGAGGACTGGAGTTGGGGAACCCTGCTCTAGAGAGCCCTATCTCTTATCCTCGTTATCATGGCAGGTTTTCTTCCAAAAGTGTTCTCATATACTAATATGAAGCAGGAGATTGTTCTTCCATCTTTTTTGCAGGAGTTAGAAAACACATATCACAATGTAAATCCTTTTGATGTTAAAAGGGTGGTTCACCCATATTTTTTATTTTCTAGATCGATATCTTGTTGAGAAACAAAGTTTCTCTCTTTCTGTGGGAGGCACTATTGTAGACCGCTGTTCCCCATGCCTGACCCCCGGGCTCCATGACCTCGGTGATCCGATGATGTCACGTCAAATTCCTGTTGAGCTGACATCACCGCAGATGGCCACAGACTTCCTGACTCACTGGGCTGTGGGCGGTGTTTCACCACTAGCCACAGCCCAAAGTGTCTCCTGCTTGCGGCACTTTGCTGTGAGGGAGGAAAGGAAATGATGGGCTGTGAAGAGTGGTGAAACACCGCCCACAGCCCATCCCTCACGGACACTGTGGCTGGCCTCGGTGATGTCAGGTTAACAGAAACTTGACATGACATCACCGGATCCCCAAGGTCACGGAGCCCGCGGGTCAGGCATGGGGGAACAGTGGTCCGCAATAGCGCCTTTCTCAGGAACTATTGCCAACCTAAGGTATTTGATAGAAACATTGTTTCTCAACATAATATTGATCTAGAAAATAAAAAAATATGGGTGAAGCACTCCTTTAAGGGGGCAATGCTAACCTGTAAAGCCAGTAAAGCTTTTCTCTCTAGCTGGTTGAAAAATTCTATCACCATTTGCTACAAACAGGAAGGCCTTCAGGCTCCAATTGTAACTTAAAGCACATTCTACATACTCCACGTCACCTTCTTGGGCAGAATTATTATTATTATTATTATTATTATTATTATTATAGCGCCATCAATTCCATGGCGCTTTACATGTGAAAGGGGTATAAATAATAGGGACAAGTACAATAATCCTAAACAATACAAGGCACAGACTGGTACAGGAGGATAGAGGTCCCTGCCCGCGAGGACTCACAGTCTACAAGAAATCCAACTATATTCTTTTGAATCAAATATGCAAAGCTGAAAAGTGGTGAACACCATCCATCTTTATTAAACATTATAGCTTAGAATTACAGAGAGCTCAGATTTAATTCCCATATTGTGCTGCTATAGAATGTCTATGAAAGAATAAAATTTATTACCTGAAATTTTCATTCCTTGAAGTCTGTAGGCAGCACAGAATTCCTCCCAATGTATTTATTCCTGCATTCTAAGTTAAAGCTGGTTTATTCATTTGACCTAATGTGGTGGAAGAAAAGGGATTCCGGCAGCTAAATAGGAAAGGGTTCTTTACAGTTAGAGCAGTCAGACTGTGGAATGCCCTACCACAAGAGGTAGTAATGGCAGACACTATAACAGGTTTTAAAAAAGGGCTGGATGATTTCTTCAGTACACACAACATTGTCGGTTATAAGTGACTTAGAGACAAAATGTATAATTGGTGGAGGAAGGTTGAACTAGATGGACCTAGGTCTTTTTTCAACCTAAGTAACTATGTAACTCCAGGTAACAAAAATTTCAGCTAACAAATTTTATAAACAGACTACTACCCTTTAATACACACATGAAAGGCCATGAAATGTAATTCATTATAAACAACTAGACAAAAAAGTATAAGGCCTAAAATATTTTTTATTAAATAAATAAAAAAAAAAGAAAAATTACATACTATATCTGAAAATGGTGGTACAGATACAGGAATGGACAAAAAGGACTGCAGAAAATAGTCAATATTTATGCATAGAAGATATAATTTAAAGATTCCCACATGCAATAGATAAATACCTTATATTGTATCAAAAATAGATATTATTTATTAACGTAAAAACGTATACCAAGAAAAACTAAAAAACTACTAAAAAAAAATCCAAAGTGCTAGTGCATCAATGTATATATTTTACCTATAAAAAAGAGAAGCTATTTTAACAAAATAAATTACATCAGTGGAATAAGGTGTCAGGTGCTAAAGTGCACAAGATGGAACAACTATTGCATATACAGTATAATTATTTTAAAAGGCTAAATAGATATTATTAATTGCAATAGGGATTTATCAAATATTCATTTCAGCACCAAACCTTCATTCCTTGGCAACAAAAAAAATAAACACACAAAATGGTTTTGACTCAATTTTAGTGCAGTTTTCTGCTAGGAGATGCAAATTTGGTGCAGAAATCTGGTGCAGACATTTTTGCATCTCTTAGCAAAAAGAAAACACACCAAAACAGCGTCATAGCCTTTTTTGTGCCGTTTTTTGCCAAGAGATGCAGATTTGGTACTGAAATTTATACACCATATTCCTGCTCCGAATTTTCATCTGGCAAAAAGTTGCCTCACTATCGCATCAAAACCGCTTCATGTTTTGATCCATTTTTTTGCCAGAAGATACAGATTAGGTGCAAGAATATGGTGTGTAAATTTCAGCACCAAATCTGCATCTTTTGGCAATATGATTTTCTGCCAAAAGATGCAGGTCTGTCAACTCAGTGACCTCACCTGAGGTGAGGTCACTGAGTTTAATGAGGTCACCTGAGGTCAGGATACCTGAAGTCACAGGAGGAGGACCATGGAACCTCCAGCTGTAACAGCAAATAAACATCTAATGGATGCAAAAATCCTGGGTGGCTGCAGGCTGCTATTTTTAGGCTGGGGGCCCAATAAGCAAGGATTTCCCCAACCTGAGAATACCAGCCCCAAGCTGTTTCCTTTATCATGGTTGGGCATCTAAATTGGTGTGTAATGCATGCCAATTTTTTTAAAATATTTATTTAAATATTTTTTTTTAAAAAAGCCACATATGGTCCATCTTAGTTTGATACACAGCCAAGATATGGACATGGCTGGGGCTGCAACCTCTAGCCATATGTTTTATCTGTGCTGGGTATTATAATTTGGGGGGTACCTACACCAATTTTTTATTTATATATTTTTACACTATAGGGACACACGCAGCGCCTGTGATTGCAAGAAGTCAGACATGCTGTTACACAGGTGGGGGTGCTGTCTGACTGCAACTAATCAGAGATGCCGGGATTGCTGATGGGTGGGGGAAGCAATGCATATGCATGAGGGATAATGAGTGTGCCTGGAAGTCAGGTTACAGCCACGTGAAAGACTGGTAAGTATAACAAGCCTGCTCTAATCCCCCTATCCCTTCTACCACCATTTTAAAGAGACAAATTCTGGTCCCCATAGACTCATATGGGGACAGTCATCTGGGCAGATATTTGGGATCTGTAAGCACGTTTTTGTAAACCTGGTTGGACCCGCTGATCCCAGGTTTCTGGGGGTCCACCCATCACCAGTCTGGACAAGATGAAGAAAGAAAAAGAACAGCTTCAATTAGAGTAGATTTCATCTACAAGGTACCTAGATGGAAATGTGAATTTGTGATACTGCCTGCATCTCATCAGTACTGTGGTTCCAAAAGATTACAAAAAACTCCCATTGGTGAAAAAACACCAAGAAAACAGGAGTAGTTGGAACCTGGGCTGACCGCAATCCCCTGACTATCAGACCACACTAGAAGTAGCCATGAAGCGTTCATAAGAACCTTGACACCTCATCACAGCCTAAGAAACTAGCTACATCTCACAGAGAGAAATGAGGAAATGTACCTTGCCTCAGAGAAATCCTCAAAGAAGTAGATAGCCCCCCACATATAAAGATTACCGTGATGTAGGAAAACACAATACACAGATAGGAAAAATAGATTTAGCAAAGGCGAGGCCCAACTATCTTGATATAAAGAAAAGGAAAGGAAACTGATTGTGGTCAGTACAAAATCCCTGTAGAAAAATACCACACTCTTCATAGTAAAATATGACCCTGGAGGTCGAATGACCTCAACCCCACTATATCAGGTACTACTGTAAATAAGGCAAAAAGTGCTCTCCTATATAGACCAGACTTGTCTGCAATATGACTTCCCTAATTCCCAATTAACGTGGACACCTGTCTAAGTCACAGACTCAGATTCAGCTCCACTACCATTCCTGGCCACCAGAGGGAGCTTCAAAACAGCACCCACACAGACGACATTCACAACATGTTCCTGTATAGTTCTCAGTCTGATGATGACCTATAACAACTCCCGTAAATCCTTACCATTGTTAAGGACTTACTGGGAGTTGTTATGTTCATGCAAATCAAATGTATATGGGGATATCCTGACTTTACAATTGATGTACCATGTACTGATAGTATTTTTTTGTGCTAATTTCATGTACAAGTGGTGATGCTGGTGATGTATTCATATACTAATGGTGGTTCTAGTGATTTATTCATGTAATGATAGTAGTTCTGGTGATGTGTTTCTGTATGGATGGTTGGGTTGATCTGGTGATGTATTCATGTACCATCAGCGGTTCCAGTGATATATTTCTGTACTGATGAGATTTGGTATGCTGTGTTTTTGTACTGATGAGGGTTCTAAGGATGTACGTCTGTACTGCCAATGTTTTTGGTGTTGTGTACTTTTGCTGTTATTGGTTCTGACTAGGGATGAGCGAGAAGTGAAATACTCGGATTCGCTATACTCGTAAAAAGTAGGTCCTAATACTTGGGTAATCGTTACGAGTAGCGAGTCCAATGCAAGTCAATGGGAAATGCGAGTAATTGTCTGCTGGACCTTACAAAGCAGTCTGGGGGCTGAGTAAAAGGCTGAAATGGATGCATGATTGTTTAAACGCCAGGCAGTAAAATGCCGCCGGCTTTTTTAAGCAATCAGCTGATGCACGTTCCCCGCCTGGGTCCTTCGCTCCCCGCTGCTGCGCTCCCTGCCAGGTTCTAACTTAGCATACTTAGGATCGGGCCAGGAGGCATCAGGGGAGCAAAGCATCGGACAGTGGGGAGGGAAGCACCAGGCAGGGGAGCGAAGCAGTGGGGAGAGAAGTACAGGACGGGAAAGCCGTCGGTGAAGTCTTACCTGGCTCCCCGCTGCTGTCCACGGTGCTTTTCCTCTACTTCTGGAGCCGCTCATTATCATTACACCTAATGTAATATGCACTGCATCGCCCCGCCCACTCCATGTGACAGCTGAGTGTGTAAATAAATAAATTAATTAAAAAAATGACGTAGGGTCCCCCCCAATTTTGATAGTCAGCCAAGATAAAACAGACAGCTGGGGGTTGATATTCTCCCCCTGGGGAGGGCACATAGCTATTGACCCTGCCCCCAGGGTAAGAATAGCAACCGGTAGCCCCAGATTTGGCACATGCATTAGATGTGCCATATCTGGCGCTCATCCCAATTGCCCTGGTGCCAGTGCCCCTCTGTTGGCCGTCGATAATCCAGAAACTTTCAAAAATCCGGAAAACCATCAAAATATTTATTTTTCATGGAACTACAATCAAAGATCTAATTGTAGACTGCTGCTATTAGTCCTAGACTTTCACCTTTTTACACACATGTAGGCCTATTATACACACACACACACACACAGCTCTGCTGCATACATACAGACACACACAGCTCTGCTGCATACAGACAAACACACACAACTCTGCTGCATACAGACAGACACACACAAATCTGCTGCATACAGACAGACACACACAGCTCTACTGAAGACATACAGACAGACACAGCTCTGCTGCATACATACAGACACACACAACTCTGCTGCATACATGCATGCATACAGACACACACAACTCTGTAGCTGCTGCATACATGCATGCATACAGACACACACAACTCTGTAGCTGCTGCATACATGCATACATACACACACAACTCTGCTACATACAGACAGACACAGCTCAACTGCATACATACATACACACACACACAACTCTGCTGCACATATAGAAACACACGCGGCTTTTGGGGGCCCGCACACGCGGCTGCTGCAGAGCTGAGGCTGCACCAAGCACAGGGCAGATGTAGCAGAGCTGAGGCTGCACCAAGCACAGGGCAGATGTAGCAAAGCTGAGCCTGCACCAAGCACAGGGCAGATGTAGCAGAACTGAGCCAGCACCAAGCACAGGGCAGATGTAGCAGAGCTGAGCCTGCACCAAGCACAGGGCAGATGTAGCAGAGCTGAGCCTGCACCAAGCACAGGGCAAATAAAGCAGAGCTGAGCCTGCACCAAGCACAGGGCAGATGTAGAGGAGCTGAGCCTGCACCAAGCACAGGGCAGATGTAGCAGAGCTGAGCCTGCACCGAGCACAGGGCAGATGTAGAGGAGCTGAGCCTGCACTAGACACAGGGCAGATGTAGCAGAGCTGAGGCTGCACCAAGCACAGGGCAGATGTAGCAGAGCTGAGGCCGCACCAAGCACAGGGCAGATGTAGCAGAGCTGAGCCTGGACCAAGCACAGGGCAGATGTAGCAGAGCTGAGCCTGCACCAAGCACAGGGCAGATGTAGCAGAGCTGAGCCTGCACCAAGCACAGGGCAGATGTAGCAGAGCTGAGCCTGCACTGAGCACAGGGCAGATGTAGCAGAGCTGAGCCTGCACTGACACATGCGGCTCCAGGGGGGGGAGCCCATGCAGCTCACTGGGGCCCATAAACCGGGTGGCTGGGAGGGAGTATACAGGTCGAGGGGGGGAGGGGGGTAGCACTTACTGCTCGGTCAGGGAGGAGAGGGGGCCCACACAGCGCCGAAGGCAGGCGCTGTGCTGGGGGTCGCTGGCTGGCACTCCATCTCTGGGACTGAGCAGGATGCCGGGCAGTAGCTCCGCCCACAGATGAAGCTCAATCCAGCAGGACGCTGTGGTCTGCACGCCTTAAAGGGACAGCAGCCACAGTTTCCTGCCGAGGACTCCGGTCCCCGGAACTCAGCCCGGGGGCAGCAGAACTGAAGGCGAGTGGCCAAAATGCCGTCCCCCTGACACATGCCGCCCGGGGCGGACCGCCCCCTCCGCCACTGTCTGGTGCGGTGGCAATCGGAGTAATTGAAGGGGTTAATGACAGGTGATAATTGACACCTGTAATTAAGCCCTGGATTGGTAATATTTAGGCTTCATCGGAAGCAATATGCTAATGACCCTCTGCTGCGAGCATGAGCCGAGGATCATGCTACTGTGATTCGATCTTGCGTTCGTATCACAGCTGCAGATAAGAGGGAGCATTTTTTCCCTCTCCTCCCTGGCCCATCTCTGCATACATCGCACTGCAGTCGGATGACATGCGAGTGCAGTGCGATGTTTCACATGCTCCCATAGACTTGTATGCTGTGATTCATTTCTCAGGTCGATATGGCATGAGAAATTAATCGCAGATGGATACTGCCCCATAGTTTTGCATTGGTGCGAGTGCAATCCAATGTTTTATCCGATTGCACTTGTCCATGCAAAATGCAATTGGAACCGTACCCGTACTTTCAGTTCCAGCCACATTTCTCCCTTTATGTTGCAATGAACAGAAGAGAAAGTCCAGCTCACCACTTTGAAGGAGAATCCTAGGACGGTGCACGGAATGGTAGGCAAATCCACAGCAGAGCAGACGAAGAAAAATCCTGAATCCAGGTCCAATATATGAAAACTTCGACGTTATTTTAGTAAATGTTAAAAAACACGGTAAAAGTGCTTCATCAGAAATACATGATCATGAAAGGAAGACGCGCTTCGGACGCATAGCGTTCTTAGTCATCTGATGATGACTGGTTCCAACTTTGCTTTTCCAGACATTGCTAAGATACTATAGCTGTTACCTCATTCATCACTCTTCCAGCTCTGCTACACCTTTTCCCTACACACTATTCCAACTCTGCTACACTCATTTAGCTTCTCTTCTACAACCTGTAACATCTTGAATACCACTTCACCCAGACTCAACTGTCGTGCTACATCACCACCAACACGCCAACCTTCTCGAGAAATCATCTGGACCTGAGGCTTTGGGGATCCATCTCACTTTGCCAATTGGAATTTTAATCAATATTAGCAAAAGTTAAATTTTTCATATTGCAATATTGGCAGCAATGGGCCCATGTATGGCATCACACTCTTTTATACCATCGGCAAGGCAAAAAAGACTGACAGCACTCCCAAAAGGTAGTCTGAACAGGTGCACCTGTTCAGACTACTTTTTGGGAGTGATGTCAGTCTTTTGTCTAGATTATGGAGTCATGACTTCTGACTTTGCACCCCTCCCCCATTAACCACAAGTGATTTTATTCTTCAGTAGCAGGTTCCTACATGCCCATACACATGTAGGTTTGTAACCCAGAGAGAGGCTTCAGTTTAGTGTAGGTTCCCAGTAACGAGATATGCCTGGATGTGGCTACTGGGCAGATATACAAATGGCCATTTTTGTATGCTAAATATCTCAATTTTTCCTAGCTTTCCTTAAGCAGTAATGCATATCTATATTCTTGCATTCATTGTTTGCATGCTTTGCCATTTCTGAGTGCAACTGTCTTTTTTTGTTTTTATACGATCAGCAATTATATCAAAACATGGGAGAACCATGGAGACATCTTCAGTGCAAGTTCTATTCTGAAAGCAATCCCCTCCATGATCAGCTATGTAGAGAATGTGATAAGTTAACAAGCTAGCTTTGACCTGTGCTGCAATCTCTGCATGTTTAGCTGGTGCAACCCTTCAGCTCTTTACCTGTAAGGCTTTGTCAAACACATGAGTGATCAGTCTGCATCTGGTAGGGTATGTCTAATGAATAGTTTTAAAAGGTTTATCAAAATTGTCCATTATACGGATGACCCTGTAAATAAATAATGAAGACAGCCTGTACTCACCTCTTGTGCTGGCGATGCGAATGCCAGGGCTTTCGTGATGTTGTCACATGAGCCCTGCAAACACTCAGTGGCAACTAATGGGCCGTTTCACTCTCACTTCCTTCAGATGAAACTGCCATCTGGAGGAAGTCCGATCCCTGGATGTCATTTTCGTCTGAAGGAAGTGAGAGTAAAGTGGCCTATTAGTTGTCACTGTTTGTCTGCAGGACTCACGTGACATAACATTGTCAAGCTCTGGGACATCTGGGGCTAATGTTGCTGGAACCATAATGGCACTGGTTGTGAGCATAAGGTGTTTTTGCCCACCAAAAAATGGCCGGGCACGACCTATATTCCCAAAGAAAAGCCAAGTACCAAAGAGTACAACATAAACATGAAAAAAGTACAACAAGGCACCACGCTTATATAAAATAATTGAATGATACCTCACATGGATCTATGTTGTGCAAAACCATGCAAAGATTTTATTCAAATATAAAGTGGCAAACACATTTAAAATCATTTAAAGTACACATACAAAATTGTGATCATCCAAAATAACCCTGCATGGTTACAGACAAAGGGTCCCTATAGTCACCAATAAAGGTTAAATACCAACATATTGCAATACGGTGTTTTTATTTTACATGGGGTATTGTAGTAATTAAGAAGGGGTTGTTCAATTAGTGGACAACCCCTTAAAGAAAATGACAGCAAGCTTTAAGGGGAGACTGTAATTGACTGCATACAATTATGAGTTTATAACATTATTTCATGTTTTGCAGGTATGTTATTACCCAAGGTTGTACAGTTACAAAAACTGGGCAAAGTATCAAACCTGTCATGTTGTCTTAAAACAATGAGCAACCTGTCATGTGTATATAGATGTACAGAACACAGAATGATACTAATTATAGCCATCATAGCTTATTTCCTGGTGTGTAGCAATAGCTCTCTGACGAGAGCAGCACACAGCCATTTACTAGTGATGACCCCCGGAAGGAGGTTTACTGGATGCCAGTAAAACTGTCAAATAAAAATAGCTTTAACTGCACTATACTATGCAAACTAAGGGAGAAGTCAGTAGCAATTGCCATACTAAAGGCCATGTCTTACTAAGTGACATCGCTAGCAACATCGCTGCTGAGTAACGTTTTTTTGTGACGCAACAGCGATGTTGCTAGCGATGTCGCTGTGTGTGACATCCAGCAACGACCTGGCCCCTGTTGTGAGGTCGCCGGTCGTTGCTGAATGTCCTGGACTATTTTTTGGTCATTGCTCTCCCGTTGTGAAGCAAACATCGCTGTGTTTGACAGCGAGAAAGCAACAACTGAATGTGCAGGGAGCAGGGAGGCGACTTCTGCGGACGCTGGTAACCAAGGTACACATCAGGTAACCAAGAAAAGTGCTTTGCTTGGTTACCCGATATTTACCTTGGTTACCAGCATCCGCAGCTTCTAGAAGCCGGCTCCCTGCAAACGTAGCCAAGGTACACATCAGGTAACTATAAGCAAAGCGCTTTGCTTAGTAACCCGATGTGTACTATGGTTACCAAGCACAGCGTCGTTACATAGATCGCTGGTGGCTGGTGGCTGATCTATGATCGCTGTGGAGATCTGTCTGATTGACAGCTCACCAGCGACCATGTAGCGATGCTCCAGCGATCCCTGCCAGGTCAGATCGCTGGTGGGATCGCTGGAGCGTCGCTAAAGGGTGGTTTACACGCTGCGACATTGCTACCGATATATCGTCGGGGTCATGTCGTTAGTGACACACATCCGGCGCAGTTAGCGACATCGCAGCGTGTGACACCAAGGAGCGACGATCAACGATTGCAAAATCGACCAAAAATGGTGATCGATGACACGTCACTCCTTTCCTTAATATCGTTGCTGCTGCAGGTACGATGTTGTTTGTCGTTCCTGCGGCACCACACATTGCTATGTGTGACACCGCAGGAACGACAAACATCTCCTTACCTGCATCCACCGGCATTGAGGAAGGAAAGAGGTGGGCGGGATGTTACGTCCCGCTCATCTCCGCCCCTCCGCTTCTATTGGACGGCCGCTTAGTGACGTTGCGGTGACGTCGCTGTGACGCCAAACGCACCTCCCCCTTGAAGGCAGGATTGTTCGGCGGTCACAGCGATGTCGCTGCACAGGTATGTGCGTGTGACACTACCTTAGTGATAATGTTCACTACGGTAGCGATCACCAAATGTCGCTTGTATGATGGGGGCGGCTGCTATCACGCTCGACATCGCTAGCAATCGCTAGCGATATCGCAGCGTGTAAAGTACCCTTAAGTGTGACGGTACCTTAAGACTGCCTGCTACACTCCTGGAGACGATTACAGCAAACTTGTCTCCATGAAAAAGTGTTTTCATTTTTTTTTAAAAAAAACTCTGCTCTTTCTGGGATTTTTAGTCCAGTGGGTGGTCCCATCAGTGACCGACTTTTATGTATAAAAGTGTATACAAAGGTAGCTGTCAGTCAGTAATAGGACCGCCCACTGGACTGAAAATCCCAGAAAGAGCAGAGGTTTAAACCCCTTCACCACCTGGCAATTTTTCATTTTTGTTTTTTCATCCCCTTCTTCAAGAAGCCATTCATTTTTCTATCGATATAGGCACATGAGCGTTTCTTTTATACAGGGCAAGTTGTAACTTTGAATGAATCCATTAGTTTTACCATATAGTGTACCGCAAAAAGGGAAAAAAATCCAAGTGCAGTGAAATTGCAAAAAAAGTGCAATTGCACGATAGTTTAGAGGGTCTTTTATTTACCACATTCCTTATATGGTAAAATTGAGGTGTCAGTATGATGCCTCACTTCAGTACAAGTTAATAAATACCAAAAATGTATATTTTAACTTGCACTCCCACAAGGAATGGGAATGAGGCTATACTTAATTCTGGGGGTATGGAGGTGATGCCAGGGAGGGGACACAGGACTGAAATTATCAGTTAAATATATAAAAAAGGGGGGAGGAAGGGAATGGAAGCTGCAGGTGTGCCGCCCCCGTGCCAGCAGCCAACCTTCCGGTGGGTGGCTCGAGGGTCTCCGGACCCGGGGGGTCCCGCGGACACTCCGAATGAAAAGGGTGGGGGATGGTGGATGTAAGACGTATATGTACGAGCTGAACCGTATTAAGTTCGTGACGCCACCCACGGTGTGTGGTGAGGTTGGACACCACCGCTGCAGTTACGGGGCACCCGGGGGAGATGTTATGCAGCAAGTTCTTAACCCCTCCGTGGGCAGGGATGGTGGCCCCGGGACCCGTTGGGGTTTTTGGTGCAGGGAAATGGGCGACCGCAGGGTGCTGGTGTACTCACTGTTAAGGAAGCACACGAGTCTCTGGTAAACCAAGGTGATGGTGGTCGGTGCCCGCAGCCGGCTGCGTTCTGGTTCCCCCACCCGGCTGGTGGTCTCTGTCTTTCTCCTGCACCTTTTTTAGAACGGTGGACTGCCTGTGCTTGCAACTTCAGGAGTCCGCTGCCGGCTGGATGTAGCCTAAGGAGGCCTTGTCCGCAGACGCTGGCCCGTGGAATCTCTGAGCCCTGGCGGTGGCCTCCTATTCCCCTCGGTGGGCTGTTGTCTTCTAATAGGGACTTTGGGTGGGACAGGACCTCTAGTCCTGGCCTCAATTGGTTAATTAACTGGTTCCAGTTGCTTCTGGTGCCGGCTTCAGGGTCCGAGTACCCCCCTGTGTGCTCCGGTTTCCGAGTCGGTTCCCCGGGTCGGTACCGGTGGGCTACAACCCTGTCCCATTCCACCTCGGTTCCACCGAGCTGTCTTCTCGACTCCTGCAGACGGAGACCGCCATCTGCCTCCTAGCCAGTGGCACCAGGGCTCCTACCCTGGCGCCGTTCAATTTGGGGGGTATTCGCCTCTGCTGGAGCTGGGCACAGCTCCAGCCCACACTCTTCTCCCACTTGAACTCTAACACTTGACTGTCTACTTTCCCGCCCCTGGCTGTCTAGACTCCTCGGTGGGTGTCTTCCAACCGCCTGGTTCCGCCCCCTGGTGTGTCCATCTAGCCCTGAGGGGGTGGCTAGGGTTTATAGGTCGGCTGCTGTTACCTATGAGGGAACGTGTTGTGCAGGGGCCTATTTGTGACTATCTGGCCCGACAGGGCGTCACACTCCCCCTGGTTATACACAGACCGTCCGCGGGCTGTCCGATCACCACCGGTTTATTATGATTAACTGAAAAAGATAAAAGATTTTAAAACAGATACAAGTATAATAACATATTTACATTGCAAGAATATTTTGGTTTTCTTCCCTTACGGGAGGCAGGTTACTTAAACGTTGCATATAAATGTACCGCCCCGGGGCTCAGCCGGCTGCCGAGCCGCTCGGGTCCGTGCTCATCGGTGGGTGGCTTGACCTCCTCCCGGACCCGGGGGTCACGTCGCTCTGAAAGGGAGTTGGCGCTACATGTAGGAATTTCGGTGGGGAAGGTTCATGGCCGAGCCCATGGAGTTTAAAGGTGTAAGTTCGTGACGCCACCCACAGGTTGTGGTGAATGTGGGCACCACCACTGCCATTAACTAGACTCCCGGGGACGGTGTTATGCAGCCTGGTGATGATTCCCTCCGTGGGCAGGGGGTGATGGTCCCGGGGCCCGGTGGTTGTGAGGTGCAGGCAAGATGATGTGGTGCGGTGCGCGGCCCTAGGGCACTGTTCTGCTCACTATGACAGATACACCGGAGTCTCTGGTAAACCAAAAAGGATGATGGTCGGTGCCCGCAGCCGGCTGCACTTTGCCCCTTTCTCAGGTTGGTGGTTGCCGCCTTTCTCCTGCACCTCTTTGTAGAACTTGACTGCCTATGCTTCAGCAACGGTAGTCCGCTCCCTGGCTTGATGTGTGTCTGGGAACCCGTTTGCCCGCAGGCGCTGGCCCGTGGGATCTCTCTGCCTTTGCGGTGGCTTTCTATGCCCCTCTTTGGGCTGCTGCCGTCTTTCGGGTCTTGGGACGGGAAAGGACCTAAGGTCCAGACCTCTGAGTGAATTCGACATGGTCCAGTGGCTTCTGGACCTCGTTCTGGGTCTGAGTACCCCTCGTGGTGCTCCGGTTTCCAGTTGGCTCCCCGGTTCGGTTCCGGTGGGCCACTACCCTGTCCCGGTCCCTTACGGTTCCACCAGCCGTCTTCCCGGCTCCTGCAGGCGGCAACCACCATCTGCCTCCATGCCACGGTACCAGGGCTACGACCCCGGCACCGGTCAGTGTTGTTGCTGCAGACCTGACGCCAAAGGCCTGCTGCACTTGAACTCCACTCACTACTCAACTTGAACTGACTACTAAACACTGTGCTCCCCACGGGGAACTGAACTGCTTGTTTCCTGTCTCAGGCCCTTTGGACTCATCGGTGGGCGTGGCCAACCGCCTGGCTCCGCCCCCTGCTGTGACCATTGAACACAGAGAGGTGACAAGGGTTTGTAGGTTGGCTGCTGTCACCTTATTAGGGGCTGGTGTTTGTGCAGGGGTTATACCTGTGACTACCTGGCTAGTTCAGGGTGTCACATACACACTTTTATTAACCTGGATGGGACGGGACCATGTCCTTTTCACCTTAGCCCACCCAAACAAACATAGCCCTGGTGCCACCTCTAAGCACTGGTGTGCATCCCTTTTCCACAATGCCAGGAAATGGGTTTGGGTCCGGGTGGTGCCCACATGGGCCGGGTAATAAGTTCCTTACCCGGCAGTCTTTCTGAGGCCCCACGTCCAGGGGAACCCTGACCCGGAGGGTAGTCACCGGTTTCCATGGTGACGGGACCTCGGCTTACTCTGCTGCAGGCCCTTCCTCCAACCAGCCTCTCCGGAGTCTGCGGCATGATGAAAAGGATGGTCTGGGGCTATTTACAAGACCCAATAGTTTATGGGTTGGCCTTTAAGTTCTCAGCCGTGTCTTTTTATAAGTGCAATTAAACGGGAAATATCAAAAGGTCCCAATGGGGAACTGAACTTGTTGGTAGCAGGGAACCACTACCTCACTTTCTTATAAATGCGGGCATTCACATCCGCTCTCCTGCTCAGAAGCCAGGCCCACTTGGGTGCCCCCCGGTGCTGGCTACGACGTGGGCCCCACCGATCAGTGGCCTGCTCCGCCTCTCTCCAGGTGTACACCGGCTGCTCCACAGCCGGGATGGGGTACTTGGGAGCGGCCAGCACCGTGGCCGGGGTAGGCTTCCAGTCGGGTGCTGCCTACGTTGCGGCCGGGCGGACTGCCGGAGTCGACGTCATCACTGGTGCGGCCAGACTCGGGGCCGGATGGGTTGTCGTTAGTGGTGCTGTAGCGATGGTGACAGTAAGACCTGAGGGCCCAGTAACTTGGTCCTCCCCCGTAGATGGTACAGGCTCCGCTGCCACGGACTGGGGCAGCGGGTCGGTCGGGCCGGTGGCTGCAGACTTGGGTGACGAGGGAGACGGTGTGGTGGACCGAAGCAGGCCGGGTCCCTCAGCCGAGATGGCTGGTTTCTGGGGAACATAGGGGCGTGGGTCACTGCTTACCCGCTCCTCCGAGATCATCTCCACTTCGCGCACCCGGACAGCTGCAGCCAGGCCCTTCATCTCCGACGCCCACTTCGCCAGCATCAAGTGGGATTGGGCCTGGATCCTCCGACACATCCTCCCGCGTTGGTATCCAGGAACTGGTTTCTGCAGAGTCCTGGTGTCCCTGCACTTCACAGCGCTAGTTACATGCCGCTGATCTTCACCCGCCCCCCCCTTGGACTTTTTCTGGCACTCCTCTTTTAGGTCGGTAAGTTTTGTTTTGCAACCTCCGGCCTTGCTTTCCAGCCGTGTTCCCAGGGGGTGGGGCTTCGGCTTTCGCGCCCTTTTCTCGGGGAAGGAGACCCTGGACGGGAATCTTCGCGCCAAACAATGGCGGCAAGATGGCGGTTTCTGGAAATTTTGCAACGGATCACCGCTGACTTCAATAGTCTACACCAGGTGTCTGGGTTGGAGCCCAGTCACCTCTGGCAAGGAGGCAGACGGTGGTGGCCGCCTGCAGGAGCTGGGAGTACCGAACCGGGGAACTGATTGGAAACCGGAGCACCAGGAGGAGTACTCAGACCCAGTAAGAGGCCCAGAAACAACCGGGCTGAGTCAAATCAGCTGATTGAGGACTGGACTTAAGAACCTATCCCACCTAAGACCCGACTGAAGACAACAGCCCAACGATTAGGGTAAAGCCACCACCCAGGCATAGAGACCCGAGGGGCCAGCGTCTGTGGACAAAGAGGGCTCTCCCGGCACATACCAAGCTGGGGAGCGGACTAAAGTTGCTTAGGCATAGGAGTCAACGTTTTCTACATAAGTAAGGTGCAGGAGAAAGGCGGAAACCACCAACCTGATAAGGGGAAAACTGCAGCCGGCTGCGGGCACCGTTCACCATCCAGTTTGGTTTACCAGAGACTCCAGCATGTTTTTAATAGTGTGTACAACAGTGCCTTCGGGCCGCGCACCGCGCCGCGCCGCACCGCACCGACACGCCAGCATCATCCATTCCCCCGCCTCAGCACCTTCCCTCGGGCCCCCGGGACCATTATCCCCTACCCACGGAGGGGTCAACACCAAGCTGCGTAACACCGTCCCCGGGAGCCTAGTCAACGGCAGTGGTGGTGTCCATCTCATTCACGACAACCCGTGGGTGGCGTCACAAACTCAAATCCCCCCTACAAACAACCGCGGCTCCGGACGTGGACCTCCCCACCGAAGTCCCTACGTGTAGCGCCAACCCCCTTTCAGAGCGACGTGACTCCCGAGTCCGTGAGGAGCTGGAGTCACCCCACCGACGAGCACGGATCCGAGTGGCTCGGCAGCCTGGTCAGGCGCCACTGAGTACTGCACCCATGCTGGGTGAGTGCAAACAGGTAATCCCAAAGGATGAGTAGGGTGTGTACGCACAGACACATAGTAACCAGGTCTCACACACACACACACCTTAGAGGGGACCATGGGCAGACCCAGTAGGGGGAGTGGCCTCCACATCTCAGCTAGTGGAGGTGCGGTAGAGAAGCTGGAAACTAGTTGTTGCAATGGCAGTCAAGGGAAGAGGAGCTGGATGTAGCCGAGTCTGAAGTGCAGACGCAGGAGAGCGAACACACTAGCCAGACCCTGCACGTGTAGTGGCTGCTGATGGGTGAGTACATTGCCACACAGTCAGCCTGAAAGACTCCTGCATAAGAGAGAGGACAGGCAGTTGAGTACGGGAACTCCTGGTAATTAAGCACGCACGGAGAACAGGTCCCTAGAGCCAGACATCTCTGGATGAATCCTTCGGTTCCTTTAGTCATGGGTTGTCCGAAACAAGAAGTGTTAGGAAGGGGAGTCGGCAGTCACCCCTATACCAGCCTGAAGATACCTGGTTCCCTCTGGTCTATCTCAGTATCGCCCGGGTTATCTCACAAAACCAGCGAACGTGAGTAAACAAGTTGAAAGACATTTTGGACTGAGACTGAGTTATTCTGCGACCTGTTCCACACACATACACCCGAGCACCTGGGGCCAGCCTCACTCTCGGGAGGCCATACCACCAAACTGCAGACCCCATCAGCCCCAGACGCTCATTAAACTGCAGCGGTGGTCACCCATCACCCTGACCGCAAAACCGAGAGTGGAGTCACGACTCAGAAGTAAACAACCTGACCTACCTGTTGCCAGAGGGGTCCCTAAAGAGAAGTCCCTCCAGTGTCCTGAAGGCAACTGCTGCAGCACTGTGGTGGGCGACTCATCTGGCATCACGAACAGGATAAGGACTAGACCTGTTAAGACAGGTGACAGTGCACCTTGGAGGTCCGATCAGAAAATTGGGACCGCCGCCATATTAACATTGCAAAAGCGCGCGAATTTGAAGACTGCAGCCCGCGCAGAAGGAGAGTACCACCCACGAAGAGGTGTGGCTGTCCTAGAACCCCTGGAGCGCTCTGGACTCGCGAGAGGGAAGGATGGGGGTGGATCTGTCCCTGGACGGTGGGTATGTCCCAGTCTGGTGGAGGGAGCGAAGCTGAGCAGTGTGTGTGAGAAGGACCTGTTAATCAGCCAGAGAATCAAGATGGCGTCCGCGGAAGGCGACCGCGAGGAGCTGGGGAGGACCACGCCTTTAACTGCTGCTGAACTGGAGGCTGAAGTCGAAGGAAAAGCCGACAGTATGGAGGAGCGGAGCCGGCAAGAGATAGCTGCATGGAAGAAAGAGATGGTGTTAGCTATAAGGAACCTGCAGATGTCGGTGCAGCGAGGCCCGCGTGGAGGTGCCGCCCCCGCCCAACTGATGTAGTCGCCGGTGACAGCGACCCTGCCGCGGGATGTCTCCAGCTGGAGCCTGCGTGAGTCTCACGCTGCCCCTGCCCGATCGGGTGTGCTGACCCCGCCGGCGTTGTCACCAGACGCCGATGCGATGACCACTGCGATCCCTGATGCGACATTCAGAGCGGTGCCTACGGCCACACCAGACCAGGCCGCAATGCCTCCTGTCCTGGCCAGACCAGACCAGGCCGCAACGCCTCGTAATACGCCCAGACCAGGCCGGAATGCCTCGTAATACGGCCAGACCAGACCAGGCCGCAACACCTCATATCCCTGTGCCCCAGCATGAAGCGGACAGAGAAAGGATGCGGATAAGGAGGGAGCTGGACGCTCAGTTCCCCGTGCACCAGGTAGACATGTACCTGGTTCCTAAGCCGCAATACCAACCTGAAGCGGTCCCAGCACCCTCTCCGCTGGAGAGGGGTTCACCGTCATGCCAGAGTGATGAGAGCTTGTCCCAGGAGCTGCTATCAGACCAACCAGAGGAGAATACAGCACCCTCAAGGGGAGGCCTGGATGCCGAGCCAACGTTTCCCAAGCAACCGGAGGAGGTTACAACACCCCCTGCTGAGGAGGAAGAGTTAACTGCCTATATGCCCAGCATGTATGTGACCTGGCAGCCTGCAGACAACCAGGTGATGGTGATGCAGCAACCAGCCCGCAGAGGATAGCGGCGTGTGAGGTCAAGACACCCCCTTGTGCAACCTACCCCTGAGAAACAGTAAGTGGAGGCCAGGGACCTGAAGGAGAAGCAGTCCCTGCGGCAGACCGGGTTTCAGACCAGAGGTCCTCTCCACCGTGGCGTAGTGGAGGAATTTAACCTTCGCACAGGCTATGGCTTCATCGTAGAGTCCGGAATAAAAGAGGGCATCTTTGTCTCAAGAAGGCATGTACAGTCCCACTTACAGCGAGGACACCCAGATCGAGACCTCTATGCAGTAGATGTTGTGGAATTCACCAGGCACATGGGTGAAAGAGGCTGGTATGCCTTAGATGTCATGCAGTGCCCTAAGAACACTGTGGCAAGTCCAAGCTCCACCCCCACTGCTGCTACCAGGTCCCCAAAGTCACCGCCACTAGATGAAGCACAAGATGAAGCACTAGATGAAGCTTCAAGATGAAGCTCAAGATGAAGCTCAAGATGAAGCTCAAGATGAAGCTCAAGATTCAGCCCAATATGCCAATAAAGATGCAGCACAAAAAGCTTCCAATCTCCAGAGTCTAGAGCACTGAAAGCGTCAGCCCTGGTTTTGAAAGAAGAAACTCTGTTTAAATGTCTTCATAGTAAAAGTACTGTTAACCTGTTTTGAAGTTAAGCAACGTTAAAGAAATGTGCCCGCATGGACTGTTGCGAGAACTCTGCTGCTAAAATGTGTTGCACCAAGTTAGTGTGCACTTTAAAATATGGACGATAAGGTTATGAACTGGCTATAACCACAAACTCTCGCAGTGTATAAAGTTACCCCACTGGTACCAACCCAGAGCAAGCCTTTTTTATGGGGCCTGGCTCTGCACC
Organism: Anomaloglossus baeobatrachus; assembly: GCF_048569485.1. NCBI lineage: Eukaryota > Metazoa > Chordata > Amphibia > Anura > Aromobatidae > Anomaloglossus > Anomaloglossus baeobatrachus. The sequence goes on from NC_134355.1 coordinate 440,126,384, forward strand.
ACCAGGAAGCACGCCTGTTGATGGGGCCTGCTGTCCAAAAGCCAAGAGCACGCCTGTTTATGGGGCCTGGCTCGCCAACGACAAGGGAGCACGCCTGTTTATGGGGCCTGGCTCTCCACCACACGGAAGCGGGTACGCCTGTTTATGGGGCCTACCTTAAACCACCATCCTCAGGAGAGGAAGATTGGAGGAAAGGTCTGGGATAGAGCTGGCCTAGACCTGGTCACCAAAGGGACTGGTGACCTGCCTCCTGAGAGGTTTTTGGGTGGGTTCAGGACTTGTGGGTGGTGAAAAATGGTACCTGGTATAATGTTTTTACAATGTTTTTATAATGTTTTATGATGCTTTTATGTAAAAAGTTTAAAATGTTCTTGTCTTTACAGCCCGAGGACGTGCTGTTGATAACTAAGGGGGAATGTGGCGCCCCTGACTTGGTCAGGCGCCACTGAGTATTGCACCCATGCTGGGTGAGTGCAAACAGGTAATCTGCCATCTGTATTTTCTGGTAACTGGATTTCTTGCTCCCGCTCAATCTTCTGCCAGTTTACCTTCACACCCCATGGTTTCACTGTGTCACATCTGCTACTTGCACTTCTCTCTTTTACTCTTCCCTTATTCACTAAAACCAGGAAATGCCTTCCTATATCCCCTCACTGTGAGCTGTGCCTATTCAGCTAACCCTTTCAGTACAGTCACTATTCCTTCTATCTGGGCCTCCCTTCCCTGCTAAGGAGCCCATTGCCATCTAGTGGTAGCTGACAGTACTGCAACATAACCCACATGACAAGGCATTTTGACCTTTCCGAAAAATACATAGATCAATAACATTTCCCTTAATCACACATAAAGGCATAACGTCTTCAAGGGCGGCAGGGTACTGGAGACGCTCTTTCATTCACCCCCACTTTAATCATGGTTGTCGGTCGGTCACCTGTAAAACACAAAGGCACGTCATGCATTCAATAGCATTCTACATTTCTATCAACAATTATTTTCTTATCCGGCAAACCCCACATCTTCTTTACCTACAAACTCTTCATAGAGGTCTTTAAGTTTCAGGTCTTTATCTGACACTAAGGCGGGCTTTGCACACTACGATATCGCAGGTGCGATGTCGGTGGGGTCAAATTGAAAATGACGCACTTCCGGCATCGCATGTGACATCGTAGTGTGTAAAGGCTCGATGATACGATTAACGAGCGCAAAAGCGTCGTAATCGTATCATCGGTGCAGCATCGGCGTAATCCATAATTACGCTGACGCGACAGTCCGATGTTGTTCCTCGCTCCTGTGGCAGCACACATCGCTGTGTGTGAAGCCGCAGGAGCGAGGAACATCTCCTACTGGCGTCACTGCGGCTTCCGTAGGATATGCGGAAGGAAGGAGGTGGGCGGGATGTTTACATCCCACTCATCTCCGCCCCTCTGCTCCGATTGGCCGCCTGCCATGTGACGTCGCAGTGACACCGCACGACCCGCCCCCTTAACAAGGAGGCGGGTCGCCGGCCAGAGCGACGGTCGCAGGGCAGGTGAGTCCATGTGAAGCTGCCGTAGCGATAATGTTCGCTACGGCAGCTATCACAAGGATATTGCCGCTGCGACGGGGGCGGGGACTATCGCGCTCGGCATCGCAGCATCGGCCTGCGATGTCGCAGCGTGCAAAGTACCCCTAATTCTTTACCTCCACTAGCCTTACAATCTTGACTGACGTCAGTTAATGAAACTTCGGTAACGGTGGCTTTAAACTCTTCGAAACTTACACAAATGTCTTTACTCGTTCTTTCTGGAGAGAGAAAGTCTTCCTCTGTCTGAATTGCTTTATAGTCTTTACTTGTCATCTCTCCACACTCAGTGATGTTAAAGGTGGATGAATCCTCCTCACTCTGCCCAAAGTCTTCACTAGTTAAAGTCTCTAATTATTCAGTCAATCCCTCAACAGATGCAGTCTATTCATACCCACAGACGTCTTCAACATGAATCGACTCAATGTCTACTCTATCTTCACTAGCTGGACCCTCTTCACTATCTGTCCTTGATACACTGTCAAAAGAATCTTCAATTTCGACCACATCTACATGACCTAAAACCAAACGTATATCATCTTCACAGATATTTGTGCCGCCCTAGCAGCAGTCGGACTGCTCGGATCCGGGAAATGTTCATGGCTCGAGTGGCCCGGGTCCGGGGCTTGGCAGACACTTTGATGAAAGGGGGCTATTTACAGGGGAGAATGTTCGTGACGCCACCTGCGGTGTGCGGTAATGAGGAGCACGGCCGCTGCCGTATGGGAACGCCGAGGCAGATGGTGTGGGGCAACCATGATGGAGGTTCCTGGGACTCAGGGTAGAGGAACTGCAGGAACTGCAGTCTATGAGTCCTCTTGGTGTTGGATAGGGGGAAGGTGTAAAGGAAGGACTATGTGCATATTGGGCCGGCAGGGTGCTGGGGAGCCAGGGTACTCAGGTGTGATGACGCATTCAGTGGACACAGACTCTGAGGTAAACCAAGTCTCTGGGTACTGCTGCCCTCGGTGACAGCACGTCCAGTGGTCCCTTTCCGTGATTCTGTGGTAGACTGGAGCCTTCCTCCATGCACTGTTTACTGTCTCTTTTGTCCCTGGCCCCGTCGGCTTGAAACCTCCGGGTCCCGTCCCTCTTTTTACTGGGGACCTGCTCTTAGCAGCTGGCACATGGGATTTCTGTTGACTGCTCTGTGTGGGAAGTCCTATCCCTCCGTTGTGCTGACATCGCTAATCTCTGAGCCATTGCAGATAACACGTGAAGCTACTACCCACTGCAGGCTAATTGCCGGGTTGCGTGAAGCTTCCTCCCGACTTAGGGGCCTGTCCCCCACTGTGTGTTCGGCCCCCAGACCGGTTATTGTGGATCCGATGGCTGACGGTCCTCTTGACCTGTCCAGCCCTGTCCTACAGTTCCCTGCAACTGGGTCTCCGTCTCCTCGGGCTCAGGCCGCCGTCTGCGACCCACCCAGACTCTCTTCAGGGAGCTCTTACTCCCCAGGTCCTCTCTCTTTGACAGTTACTACCAACTGTCTAACTAACTCCTCCCACCAGCCTGTCTGACTCATAGGTGGGCGGTTCCTTTCCCAGCTGGAACCACGCCCCCAGTGTGCCTGACAAGTGTAGTGTTTGGGTTACTAGAATTTGTGCTGTTGGTACAGAATCACTGTTGTGGACCCCGGAACCAAGGAGAATGGGCCCTGCACCAAGGATAGAGAGTGGTGCAGTTCCCTCTGACACCCTGGACTAGTCCAGGGGCGTCACATTTTCATCCCACTCAAACTTTCCACAACTTCATGGATGATTTCTTCTTGTAAATTCAAAACATCTTCTGGTTGAATCTCCCGAAGTTCGTCACATTCTCCCCTATTTCTTGCAAGATGTCTGCATCCTGCCGACCACGCCAAAAGTAACGTGGCCAGGGGAGGTAGTTATGGGCGAGGGCTCATTAAAAAAAATAAACAAAAAAGAAATGGCAACAGCTAATGTGTTTTGTGGACTGCAACTCCTTTGTGTTTTAAAGCCCTATGGGGAGGGGGCAATTCCCTATGGGGACAGGGCAATTGATGGTAGTGTACTGCTGTTTAGGAAGGCACAGACAAAAAGATGTCTCTCCAATTGTTTGGGTAGAAGTTACTGCCAGTGTGCAGGCCTGCCACAGGCCCACTAATACATGACATTCCAGGAGGGATTTTCTGGTCGTTGATTCCTATATTATTCCCAATTATCCTTACCCGGTATCAATAATACACGGACACTGCTTGCAACTTGGTAAAAATGGCCACAGCAGCCGTTTATTGCCTATTGTTTACACACTAACACAAGGGGGCGCCATCCAACGGGCGTCCCCAACATTTAACAATAGTTAATACCATAATAATAATACAGTACGTAATACAATACGTAACCCTGGGTAGGCCCGGTCCAGAAACCACCTTCCACCACCAAAACATGATCCCTGGCCGCAACACACACCGGGCCGGAGATGATATATGAATCACCTACGGATCAATACCCCCACCTTGCAGGACCCATGCCTTCAAGATCCTTGTAACCGGAGCCACTATATCCTACAAGTGACTCTCCAATCAAATAACATTATCCGTTAAACCGCCTCTGGACCAGACCTACCCCCGCCACAGAACAGGCCACGTGACACCTTGCGTGGCCTGGACCCCCCACACACCCAACGCTTGCTCCTCCAACTTGCAAGCCAAACCAACCATTAAACCCTTCCATCCATCACTTAAACTCTGAGCATCCCATATATGCACCAGCCAACGTACCCAGTCCACCTTACTGCACCGCACTCCCCTCATCCTTGGTGGCAGCACACACCACCCAAAAAATCCCTTTCGAAGCAACCGTGTCACAATCTGTTTATTTATTTTAAAACTGCCCTTCAATACGGGTCACGCTGAACGACACACCATGACCACCCCATAACATGGCCACCACCTCATACCAAAACACCCTTGATACCACAATTCGGCTCCCAAGACAAACATTCCGGAAACCAACTCCTCGCTTTCCAAACCGTCATACATAGCCGGTGCCACCCCATAATACTAAACAACTTTAGGCAACCCCCGTCTCCAGCTCAACAGGGACTCCAGCCATGACACTGGCTCACTCCGCTCACTGGCTACCTTTGACAGCCACTGGGTCCCCCTGACGGCCAGTCAGGCACACCGGCACACCATGCCACAAGCTCCCAAACTATTCCTGAATCCACACCATGCCCCACCGGCCTCAGTATAACCAATTAAATGCAGTACCGACCGTACCATCGTCCTCCCTAATAGCGACCAAAGAACCACTGTACAGTCACTCTGCTCCTCCTCCTGTCTCCAGCTGAACTCGACCACAACAGGGGTTGAGATGCAACAAACAGGATGACACTCACCCTGCCTACTCTACTGGGCCACTTCGCCCCCCAAACTTAGTTCTCCCAGGAAACCGCTAAAGTGACCCCCACTGTAAAACGACTGAAATCCATAGCCTTGAAATTTCCCCTAAAGCTGACCTTGCAGCTTCCCCAGAGCCAAATATCACTACCGGTCTCCCTTGACCGATTTATTTCACCATCACACCCTCTGACAACAACAGAGGCTCAAGCTGTCTTTCCCAGAAAATCCCAAAATCTTCCCACATACTCAACTACCACACTAACGGACCTTCTTCATCCGAAATCGGGCCCACTTAATTTCCACGAGGCCCACACGGCCTAACGGAACCATGCCCCACACCAAAATTAACACGCCCTCAAAAAACAAACAACCGCAACCATCGCACTGTACACCTTACTGAGGCGAAGATATTGAAGCATTACTGTCGATCTCCAAGGTTCCCAACAACACTTCCAAACCATAATTCACGGTCCGCTTCTCTCCGCAAACTGGACCAACGACAAGCTCCCTGTACTACAATGCACACTGGAAAATTGCAGCCACACCACTGGCCCAAATGAATCCATATGCAACTATGGGCATCAGGAGACACAAACTTTACCAAACACCATGTCCGGGCCTTTCGTTCTCAAGGAAACCCTGAGACACACAACCCCCTTTTGAGCCCTCATATTACCCCCAAGATAAATTAAAATCTTGGCCACACCGTAGTACCCGCTCAAAGCCAACCACCGAAGGATGTACCACTATTTTCCCGTAACGCACAAATGCACCCTCAAAACCAAATTCCTTCGTACCGTGAAACCGGAGCACCACGACTCCCTAAGCAAACCCTTACCAAGATGCCCATACCTACCACCGGGCCAATCAGTCTTCTTTTTTTTTTTTTTTTTAAATTGTATATGAATATATAATCGACTCCACCAGCCCAAAGATGCCAGGAGCCCGCCCATGCAAAACACACAATAATACCAGATGGCCCTAAGCCATATGACTTACACTCTACGCACCACAAGTACCCAATCCTATAGTCCAATCCATAACTCGCATAGTCCCCACCCGTAATCACGGCTGTCCGAAGAACTCCATTATTCCATCCGCAGCCCACCATTGCTGATAAACCGAGTTCACCTGCAGCAGCCCAAAGCTGCCCAATACCTACGTTGACACCAATTCAGGCCCGCTGGACTCAACATTCCTCCCAGCACCAAAGTCCACAATGGGATAACATGCTGACTACCCACAAATTAACCCCATGTTACCATAGATGCGGTTGCAAACCTACAAAAACATTATAGCAACCAACACCTCACCTTCTCCCACATTTCCGCTCTCCTTTATTCAATTATCCACAGCAACCCTTGCGCTATACCGGAGCACCGCACCTACACATCACGCACGAAATCCCCTGAAAACTCCCCGCACACTCCATACCGCAGGACCCCTCGCACCTTTACCTTACCCACCATAATTCATCCAATAGTAACCACCATGCATTAGAAGATTCCTAATAAAACACACCAGCAAACCTTCAATAACTGCACCGTCTCACCCGCTCACGTGTGCCGCAATCATCAGCACCCGTAACGAAGTCTCACAAGACCTAAACTGTGGTGAGCGCCGAACCTCGCCATCGCCTATCCTGAAACTGTGACCACCGGACCTGACGCCACCTGCACCCTCATGGCCGTGCCGCCATGACACTACCCCGTCCGTAAAGGTCCAGTCACACTAAGCAACTTACCAGCGATCCCAACAACGATAGGGATCGCTGGTAAGTTGCTAGGAGGTTGCTGGTGAGATGTCACACTGCGACGCTCCAGCGATCCCACCAGCAACCTGACCTGGCAGGGATCACTGGAGCGTCGCTACACGAGTTGCTGGTGAGCTCACCAGCAACCAGTGACCAGCCCCCAGCGGCGCGTAGAAGATGCTGCGCTTGGTAACTAAGGTAAATATCGGGTAACCAACCCGATATTTACCTTGGTTACCAGCGCACGCAGCGCTGGCTCCCTGCTCTCCTAGTTACAGCACACATCGGGTTAATTACCCGATGTGTGCTGCAGCTACATGTGCACAGAGCAGGGAGCAGCGCACAATGCTTAGCGCTGGCTCCTTGCTCTCCTAGCTACAGCACACATCGGGTTAATTAACCCGATGTGTCCTGCAGCTACATGTGCACAGAGCAGGAGCCGGCACTGACAGTGAGAGCGGCGGAGGCTGGTAACAAAGGTAAATATCGGGTAACCAAGGACAGGGCTTCTTGGTTACCCGATGTTTACTGTGGTTACCAGCCTCCGCAGAAGCCGGCTCCTGCTGCCTGCACATTTAGTTGTTGCTGTCTCGCTGTCACACACAGCGATCTGCGCTTCACAGCGGGACAGCAACAACTAAAAAATGGCCCAGGACATTCAGCAACAACCAACGACCTCACAGCAGGGGCCAGGTTGTTGCTGGATGTCCCACACAGCAACATCGCTAGCAACGTCACAAAAGTTGTTCGTTAGCAGCGATGTTAATAGCGATGTTGCTTAGTGTGACGGGGCCTTAACTCTGCCCCCGGCCTCCAGTACATGAGCCCACACCCCCCGGGAACCACGGCACCAACCGACCTATGAACTAACCACACGCTCCAAACCCCCCAGCTGCTACCCATATCTCCAGTTACTACTCCACTATAGCGACTGTCCCCCACCACTACAAAAGGCTGAAACTTAAATTGATTACCGCGCCAGGCTGCCTCCAGAGGACACCCTCAGATCAGTCGTCACCGTCCTTTTCGCCGGTCGTCTATCGCTGATGCCGGGACAGTCCCTCAAGCTGCAGCCACCGAATGCCCGCTGGGTTCGCCCCCTGATGGCAGGAGCACCGTGTCCACATGCCCTGTTTGGGCCAATTGTCGCCTTCCAGAATGCTGGGCACTCACCCTCCTGGGGGAAGCCGCTATTGATGTGAGCTGCACCTTTGTCCCAATGCCTGCTCCAGGATAGACAGCAGGCCTCCTGTCTCTCCTCCTCACTGCCGTCTCCTGCTCCCAGTCCTCTCCCGACCTGATGAACTAGCCACACAGGTGAGGTCCCCTGCAGACAGCCGTCCTCCAGCCCCCCCGCGGAGGAAGGGGGGGGTATGTAGTCAATCCACCACCGCTGGGCGCGCTCCCGGCCGGGAGCGGCCGCATCGCTCCAAAATCCACCCCAAGGCCTCACACCGGAAGTAGGCCCCCCCGGGCTGGACACGCCCCCTTTTCGGCCGTCGCGGCCCTGCAGGAGATTCCTTCCGACGGCCAGAACGGGCGCAGCAAGCTACCGCTGCCCTCCCAGCCACGGAGGCTCCCCACTGGAGTGGGGGCTCTCATGTTTTCCACCTCACCCCCCACCTCCCCCAAAAGACCCCGGCAAGTCCTGAAACTAAAACCGCTGCCAGCACTGCAGCAAAGAGGGGGGAGAGGGGATGGTGCTGAGGAGACACCCAGGCAGCCTGGATGTGGGACTGCGCTGCCCGGGCACCCTGCACCGCAATGCTGACCAGATCCGAGGATTGATCAGGACATCATGATGGAGGTTCCCCAGGCTGTCATCCAGGAAGTTTAAGAGGAGGTAATTGACTCCCACCTCCTATTATATACACCATGAAGCTCCCTCCTTTCCTACCACCACACTCCACCCCCTAACCAATCACCACCTTTTTCCTCATTCCTATACTAACCATCACCGTTTAAAGGGAACCTGTCAGCAGAAATGTCCCCTAAAACCTAACAGATTCCCCCTCTGCAGCTCCTGGGCTGCATTCTATAAAGGTCCCTGTTATGATTGTGCCCACTTTCTGACCGAAAAAAGTGTTTATAAAGTTGTACCTTTTTGGCTTCTGATTCTGTAAATCCGTCACGGGGGCGGGCTGCCTGATGTCCGTTATTCTGCCCCCTGGTCCTGTATGCCGCCCCCATCGCTGATTTCAATACTTCTGGACGCCGCCCACTGCTCCAGCCATCCCCGCGCATGCCCAGTGCCCATCTCTCGGGGATGAGCACTGTGCCCAGCGTCACCGCTGGTGACGTGCACGCAGGGTTAAGATTATGGGCGGTGCTGTGATGTTTATTCCTAAGCAACCGCCCATAATCGCGGGACCGCGCTTTCCCCCTCGGCCTGCTTCTTTCTGCGCAAGCGCGCTGCTGCTGACCTCACTTCGCCTCCTTCCCATCTTGCCCCGAGGCAGGAAATAGATGGGAAGAGCGCGGAGCAGTGACTACACCGAAAGCGCGGTCCCGCGATTATGGGCGGTTGCTTAGGAATAAACATCACAGCACCGCCCATAATCTTAACCCTGCGTGCACGTCACCAGCGGTGACGCTGGGCACAGTGCTCATCCCCGAGAGATGGGCACTGGGCATGCGCGGGGATGGCTGGAGCAGTGGGCGGCGTCCAGAAGTATTGAAATCAGCGATGGGGGCGGCATACAGGACCAGGGGGCAGAATAACGGCCATCAGGCAGCCCGCCCCCGTGACGGATTTACAGAATCAGAAGCCAAAAAGGTACAACTTTATAAACACTTTTTTTCGGTCAGAAAGTGGGCACAATCATAACAGGGACCTTTATAGAATGCAGCCCAGGAGCTGCAGAGGGGGAATCTGTTAGGTTTTAGGGGACATTTCTGCTGACAGGTTCCCTTTAACCCTATCAACTCCCTACCCTCCAGACTGTCATGTCACCCCTACACCCTATGGGTTCCATGGCTTTCTAATCTGGATTTAAAAAAAAAATGGAAAACAAATGGCCCACATCCTATGTGTTTGGTGGACCATTACTCCCTGCTGTTTGAAAGCCCTATGGGGATGGTGCAATTGATGTTAGTGTATTCTCTACTGTCAGTCCCGTGGGGTTTTTTTCTTCCTCTGGTTCAACGTGTTGTGTTACAAGTAGAGATGAGCGATGTTCGAGGTTCGAGGTCCGCCAATTTCATGTTAGAGTGATTTGGGGGGTGTTCGAGATCGAACTCGAGCTTTTTGCTAAAAGCTCGACAGTTCGAGTTACGTTCGAGAATGGTTCGATCACCAAAAGCAGGGCTTTTTACAGCTACAGTGTGCAGGGAGTCATCACTGGCAGCCTGCGGTAAGCTGGTAACCAATGTAAATATTGGGTATCCAAGCAAAGCGCTTTGCTTGGTAATCCGATATTTACCCTGGTTACGTGTGCAGGGAGCCGATACTTCCCCACTCGGCTCTGCCCCCTCCTGCACTTAGCATGTACACACACAGACACACTCACACTCACCTGTCCCCAGCCATGCAGTCCCCGGCACTGACGTCCTCAGCGCCACATGGCCCTGCTAGGCTCCACTCACCTTGCACTCCACGCCTGCACACATGGCCCCGCTAGGCTCCACCCACTTTGCACTCCGCTGTCTGCACACATGGCCCCGCTAGGCTCCACCCACCTCACACTCCGCACACATGGCCCCGCTCGGCCTCACCCAACTAGCACTCCGCACACATTACCCCGCTTGGCTCCCCCACCTCGTACTCTGCACACATGGCCCCGCTAAGCTCCACCCACCTCGCACTCCGCACACATTACCCTGCTTGGCTCCACCCACCTCGCACTCCGCACACATTACTCCGCTTGGCTCCACCCACCTCGCACTCCGCACACATTACCCTGCTAGACTCCACCCACCTCACACTTCGCACACATTACCCCGCTTGGCTCCACCCACCTTGCACGCCGCACACATTACCCCGCTTGGCTCCACCCACCTCGCAGTCTGCACACATTACCCTGCTCGGCTTACCGGCGGTGATGAAGTCCCGCCCTCCCGACCTCAGCGCTGTCACTGTCCTCCATGGCCGCCGCTTGTCATATCTTCTGCTCTCGCTGCCGACCCGAGACTGTGACTATCGGTGACGACACGGGCTCCCGCGATACTTGGCTGTGAAGGCGGCGGTCATTGAACTCAGTGACAGCTCTGCTATCAGCAGTGCAGGAGATCGTCACCGCAGGTAATGTCCTCGCTCATGACAGCAGCACTTGTCATGCCCTGCAGTCACCTGGGCTGACCTATTGATGTTAGCTCAGGTCACTGCATTGCTCTCCCAGCCAATGGGAAACATTCTGTTGTTCATTGACTGGGACATTGACTATAGTATGGATCGTCATGAGAACCCCTTGGATTACAGCAGACCTGGATTTGTTTTTCTTTATAATAAATTGGTGAAAGAGGGAATGTTTAGGGGAGTGTTTTTTCAAATAAAAATGTGTTTGTTGTCTATTTTTTTTTATTACTGACTGGGTTGGTGATGTCGTGTATCTGATAGATGCCTGACCTCACGAACCCCAGGGCTTGATGCCAGGTGACATTACACATCTGGTATTAACCCCATATATTACCCCGTTTGCCACCGCACCAGGGCACGGGATGAGCTGGGGCGAAGCACCAGGATTGGCGCATCTAATGGATACGCCACTTCTGGGGTGGCTGTGGCCTGCTATTTTTAGGCTGGGGAGAGTCAAATAACCATGGACCTCCCTAGTCTGAGAATATCAGACCCCAGCTGTCCGCTTTACCTTGGCTTGTGATCCAATTTTGGGGGGACCCCCACATGTTTGGGTTTTTTTTTAAATTATTTATTTAATTTAAAATAACAGCGTGGGGTGCCCTCAGTTTTGGATTACCAGCTAAGGTGAAGCTGCCAGCTGTGGTCTGCAGGCTGCAGCTGTCTACTTTACCCTAGCTGGCTATCAAAAATAGGGGGAACCCTACGTCTTTTTTTTTTTAAATTTATTTATTTTTTTGGCTAAATACAAGGCTAAACACCCCTTAGTGCCACATGAAAGGCACCAAAGGGTGCAAAATTACAAAATGCAGGAGAGTGGGACATTATGTGTCTTTCTGCCATTATAATGACAGAAAGGACTGTTATGAAGTGTACAAGTACAGGAAAATCACCAGAGCGCTCTACGCTGTGAAAAACAGTAGAAAATGGCACTGGAGTGAACATGTGACCGCCTCATGTAGGTTGAAGCTATGGATCTTGGGTAAATTTATGTATTTTCACTCCTTCAATTTTTTGCAGTAAGCAAAAAACAGAAGGCACACGGATGACAAACGGATGAAATACGGACCGTATACGGAACGGAAACGGATGCCACACGGATGCACCCGTGAAAAAAAGGACAGTTTTTTGCGGACCGCAAAAACGGATCAGTCATGTGAATGTAGCCTTACTCTGATCTGCCGTTTATAAACAGAAGGCAGAAATAAGTGAATAGCGCCCCCCAGCGTCAGAAAATCTCCGGGGTTTCAGGGGTAGCTGAGACCCTGAGATCATGATTCAGGCTGGTTTTTCCGGTCCCTGCTCACATGATCACTGGTATACACCGTATACCGATGATCACGTTACAGTAAATGACAGCGCCAGTAAAAAATTATTTATCTCCGATCTGGCATGAAGAAACATGTCAGATGGGAGATAAATCTCCTCCCCGGTCCCCTCCGGTCCCCCGGTGTCGCCAAAGTGCCCCCCCCGACCCCCTCCCAGAAATCCAAGATGGCACAGCAGCGCGCCGGCCGCATTCACCCTACTCCTCTGATTTCTGTCGCATGTGCCATGACACATGCGACATAAAAATCCTCCCGAGGCCCTGCCAGGTCACCCCCTATAACTCCACCGGTGTCCCACGGTACCTGTGCAGCGTTGATCCCCCGCGGCCCCCTCCTTCACAATAGACGCTGCCGCATGCACAGAGCGGCTGTCAGCTCAGCTTCCTATGTTCAGACACAGTGAGTGGTGGTAACCATGCATCTGTAAGCTACTGCAATGCCCTGCTCATGAGATAAGGAACATAGTTGATCAGGAGAGCTATATACTACATTTCCAAATGGAGGCATTTGATTTTATAGTTGCCGTGCTGAACGACTACCAAACATGAGAGTCCGTTATACGCCACAAGAAAACACATCTAAATAGCGAGCTCTGTTGTTTAGTATTCATTCAGCTGGATAACTAGACTTAAAGGGGTATTCCATCTCCAAGATCTTATCCCCAATATATAGTAGGTGGAATATCAATAATATCAGCAAATACCAATATTTGGAAATGTAGAATAGTTCTCCTGATTAGGCATGCCCTTACCTGATGAGCAGTGCATTGCAGCTTTGGTAGCAACAGTTACGACATGGACTCTGCTGCTGTGGACCTGGGGAGAGTGGGTGCAGATTCATTGCACCCACACTCCTCACATGGAGGGCCTGCACTCCTAGAAAATGGGGGATACGTTCCCTGAGCGTGTCTCTCCATATTCTAGACGGTCCAGAGTCATCGTGGGACCCCGTTATTATTTTTCCTTACAATAAATTGGTGAAAGAGAGAATGTTTTGGGGAGTGTTTTTTCAAATACATTTTTTTTGTCTATTTTTTTTGTTAGTACTGACAGTTTTTGATATCGGGTATCTGATAGATGCCATGACATCACAAACTGCTGGGCTTGATGTCAGGTTACCTTACAGCTAGTATCAACCCCATTTATTACCCCGTTTGCCACTGCACCAGGGGACGGGATGAGCTGAGGTAAAGCGCCAGGATTGGCGCATCTAGTGGATGCGCCACTTCTGGGGCGCCTGCGGCCTGCTATTTTTAGGCTGTGAAGAGCCAATAACTATAGACCTTTCCACCCTGAGAATACCAGACCACAGCTGTCCGCTTTACCTTGGCTGGTGATCCAATTTGGGGGGGACCCTACTTTTTTTTTTGTAGTTATTAATATTTATAAAATAATTATAAATAAAGAGCCTGGGGTGACCTCCATATTGGATCCCCAATCACGGTAAAGCTGCCAGCTGTGGTTTTCAGGCTACAGCCTTCTGCTTTACCCTAGCTGGCTATCAAAAATAGGGGGAACCAACGTCATTTTTTAAATAAAAAAAAATGAATCGGCTTCCCTGTATTTTGATTGCCAACCAAGGTAACGCCAGGCAGATGGGGGTGGCAACCCTTAGCTGTCTGCTTTATCTGCGCTGAGAATCAAAAATACCGCGGAGCGCTACGTCATTTTTTTTAAAGATTTATTTTTACAGCACTGTGATGTAAGGCAATCAAAATATCAAAATACAGGGAAGCCCTTTTTGTTTTTAGTTATTTAAATATACATCAACGGAATAACCTCAAATTCCAATTAAAATTAACTAACTTTATTGATATATATTAAAAATGAGAAACACCCCGTGATATTTACACACAAAGGGTAATATGAGGGGAGGAGCTAAAATGTATGGGGTCCCTACAACTCCCTAAGGGGACCTTGCTCCTACCTGCCAACGGAGGGTGTGACACCGTAACTGTTTTGGGCGCCCCCGTTCCACGTCGGCTGGCCCTCACTAAACCCTGATTAATTAGTGATTTAAAATAAAATACACTATTGGTGGCCACACAATGGTAGTCATGCATACATGATATTAATAAGTCTCAATATATCAGTGCAGTGCGAGAATATCATATGTAGATGGAGAGGTGATCCATGGCTGTGCGCACAGCCATGGATCACCTCTCCATCTACATATGATATTCTCGATCTTTAGCCTCCTGATGATCCTGGCATCTTGGAAGGGGAAACGCGTCGAGGCGACATGAGGGCATGCAATTAAAGGGAAGTAAACTCTTTCTCCTGGGGTGTAATCTGTTCACCTGCATATGCCTGGCATATTAAATGCTTATCTGTTTATCCTTATATGCCTAGCATATTACATGCCTATTTGAATTTTCTTGGACACTGCACTGATTACATTTTGCCTGATGGGGACTGTGTAGTGTCTATCTAGAGAATAGATTAATATTCTTTGATGAGTGTTTCCATGTATTATGGCCACAGCATGTCAGGACAGGGGAGGAATCACTAGCTGACGGAATAGTGCACATTGTGTCTAGTTGTGATTCCCCTCTTTTTGGTCCTGTATAGTTGTTTTCAGGAATCTGGAAGCAATCTTGTAGTCTGATATATATAGAAAATATTTTTCTCAATACTTTGAAAGTTTAATAAGGTATGAGATATATTGAGACTTATTAATATCATGTATGCATGACTACCATTGTGTGGCCACCAATAGTGTATTTTATTTTAAATCACTAATTAATCAGGGTTTAGTGAGGGCCAGCCGACGTGGAACGGGGGCGCCCAAAACAGTTACGGTGTCACACCCTCCGTTGGCAGGTAGGAGCAAGGTCCCCTTAGGGAGTTGTAGGGACCCCATACATTTTAGCTCCTCCCCTCATATTACCCTTTGTGTGTAAATATCACGGGGTGTTTCTCATTTTTAATATATATCAATAAAGTTAGTTAATTTTAATTGGAATTTGAGGTTATTCCGTTGATGTACATTGAACTCAATCCGACCATAATTGTTTTTTATACTAGTTATTTAAATAAATAATAAAAAAAAATATATATGGGCTCCCGCTGCATTTTTTGTATTGCTAGCTAAGGGTAATCCAAGCAGCTACTGGCTGCTAACCCCCACTGCTTGGTGTTACCTTCACTGGCAATGGAAAATCCAGGGAAGCATTTTTTATTTTTTTTGCCAAAAAACTACAAAAAAAACGACGTGAGCTTCGCCATATTTTTGTATGCTAGGCAGGTACAGCAGGCAGGCATGGGCTGCCCCCAATCCCCAGCCGTCTATTTGTACCCGACTGGGAATTAAAAATATAGGGAAGGCCTTTTTTTAATTATTTCATGAAATAATTTAAAAAAAAACGACATGGGCTTCGCCACATTTTTGTGTCCAGCCGGGTACAACTAGGCAGCTGGGGATTGGATCCACAGCACAGGTTAGCCCAAGGTTTCTGGGCCCCCTTGCTGCGAATTGCAGTCCGCAGCCGCTCCAGAAAATGGCGCTCTCATAGAAGCGCCATCTTCTGGCGCTGTATCCAACTCTTCCAGCAGCCCTAAAGCCGGGTGGCTCGCTGGGTAATAATGAGTTAATACTAGCTTTGTTTTACTAGCTAGTATTAAGTCAGAGATTCTTAATGTCAGGCAAGTTTGACCCAGCCATTAGGAATCTCCAATAAAGGGTTAAAAAAAGACACCACACAGAGAAAAAATACTTTAATAGAAATAAATACACAGACACACTTAGAGACTCCATGTTTATTACTCCCTGTCACCCCTCCACGATCCATGGTCTTCTGTCTTTTTTCTCCTTCAGCCCATGCAGCTCTGCTCCATCAGCAGCACTGCATTGGAGAAAGACGCTACTGCTCCCTGTGCAGGCTTTTCACTCCGTGAGTGATCAGTGCTGCTGGCTGTTAGCGGTAACGTCACCGCTGACAGACGGGTTACCATAGCAATGGTGCTCCGATCACGTGATTCCCGGTGCCGCTGCGTGTTCTTAGCAGTGACGTCACCGCTAACAGGCACATTGCTATGACAACGGGGATCTCCGTTATAGACCGGCTGTGTCAGCCGGTCAATAATGGAATGGGGAAGCAGAACGGGGAGTCGACCGTGTGCCAGAGCATGTCGCCAGGACACGGCGATACACAAACGTGCACCGTGTACTGGAGAGATGCAATGAAAGGACCTAGCATGACGTCAAAGCCATGTGACCAGTCTGTAGCCAATGAGATAATAGACACGTGACTGGTCACATGCTATTTTGATGTCACAATTAGAGATGAGCCACCCCCCTAGAGTTCGAGTTCGGATCGGTTCGTCGAACACAAGACTACTGAAATAGACTCACTCATTTAGTTAGACATAGGGGTGGGGTGAGACTAACATGATTGCATGGGGGAGCAGGTGAGCATAGAGGATCACATAGAATCCAGCTAGTTACAGACATACTTACTCTATTCATAACAAATGAAAAAATCCTGGAAAGAAAATGGATCAAAAAATAGAAGAATTTGGGACATCAGGTACCACCTGCTCCCCCATGCAATCATGTTAGTCTCGCCCCACCCCTATGTCTAACTAAATGAGTGAGTCTATTTCAGTAGTCTTGTGTTGGAGTGGAAACACTTATGATTAAGGACTCCTTTGTTTTTACTGTAGTCCGAAACGCGTAAAGTTCCTTCCCCTGCTTGTACACCGTTTTGGTCTCCACATCGTCTTTTTAAATGCTTGGAATAAAGAATATAATGTTTTTACCATAGAAGAGTCTGTGCCGGATACTTCCTCCTTCTGCTCTTCCTCACATTCCAAAATACGCCAGTCTTAACTGTCCCCCGGATGACACCGGGGTAGGTATAGCAAAGTCTTTGCTGAACCATGACTTGTTCATCTTGGCTCATTTTTAAAAACACAGCAAGGGTTACTCCAAGTGGAGTCTCCCTTTTTTTCCAAAAATTGGGCCCCACAGACACCACTTCAGTGGCAGCACTTGTGCCCCAGTTGTACACTTCACAGGTACATTTGCATCATGCACATTCCAAAATAAGCCAGCCTTAACTGTCCCCAGGATGACACCGGGGTAGGTATAGCAAAGTCTTTGCTGAACCATAACTTGTTCATCTTGGCTCATTTTTAAAAACACAGCAAGGGTTACTCCAAGCGGAGTCTCCCTTTTTTTCAAAAATTGGGCCCCACAGACTCCACTTCAGTGGTAGCACTTGTGCCCTGGTTGCAAACAGGATGTTTTGATTTGCATCAAGCACATTCCAAAATACGCCAGCCTTAGCTGTCACCCGGATGATACCAGGGAAGGTCTAGCAAAGTCTTTGCTGATCCCAGATCTGTTCATCTTGGCTCATTTTTAAAAACACAGCAAGCAAGGGTTACTCCAAGCGGAGTCTCCCTTTTTTCCAAAATTAAGCCCCACATACACCACTTCAGTGGCAGCACTTGTGCCCCATTTGCAAACTTGACAGGTAGATTTGCATCAAGCACATTCCAAATCCACAAGCATTTACTCTCCCCAGGATGACACAGGGATAGTAAAGTCCTTTGCGGATCCATGACCTGTTCATTTTGATGAACGTTAGTCTGTCTACATTGTCACTGGACAGAGACGTGCGCTTATCTGTCAGCACATACCCAGCAGCACTGAAGACACGTTCAGAGACAACGCTGGCAGCTGGACACGACAAGATCTCCAAGGCGTAAGTGGCGAGCTCAGGCCATTTTTCAAGATTTGATGCCCAACATGAGCAAGGCTCCAGTTGCAAAGTCATGGCATCGATGTTCATTTGGAGATACTCATGTATCATCCTTTGCAGCCGTTGACTATGTGTCAGACTTCTTGTCTCTGTTGGCCTTGCAAAGGATGGTCTAAAAAATTTATGAAACGATTCAATAAAATTGCTGTTACCAGCACCAGATACCATGCTGCTGGTACGGTTAGACTGTTGATGACGAGACCGTCCCATGTTTGTCAAGTTACAACTGGGAGATTCACTCCGTGCACCACTGGGGTTTGGTAGAAAAGTCAAGCTAAGATTGAGTAACAGCTTCTGCTGATACTCCTGCATACGTGCGTCCCTTTCTATGGCTGGAATTATGTCACAAAATTTGGACTTGTACCGGGGATCTAATAGTGTGGCAATCCAGTAGTCATCATCACTTTTAATTTTGACAATCCGAGGGTCATGTTGTAGGTAGTGCAGCAAGAAGGCGCTCATGTGTCTTGTGCATCCAGGAGGACCAAGTCTTTGCTTTGTTTGTGGCATAGAGGTGCTAACCGTTCTTTCTTCCTCTGAGATCTCCCCCAACCTCTCCCAACTGAAATGTGACCAAGGTCTCCCTCATCCGCTGAGTCTTCCATGTCCATTGACAGTTCGCCCTCCTTTTCTTCATGTTCTCCTGCATCTTCCTCAACATTTTGCCTGCTACCATGTGCCCTTGTTAATCCCTCTCCCCCATCGTCCCATGCCTGCCGCCTTGGTGATGATGAACGTCTGGACCTTGGTGATGTTGTTATCCCTTGCGCATATGAATCCTCATGTACTTCCTCCCCTTCCTGTTGAACCATCCCCTGACTCCGAATAGTGTTTAGCATGTGCTCCAGCATGAAAATGATTGGAATTGTCATGCTGATAATGGCATTGTCAGCGCTAAACATATTCGTCGCCATGTCGAAACTGTGCAGAAGGGTGCATAGGTCCTTGATCTGAGACCACTCCATCAGGGTGATCTGCCCCACCTCTGCATCTCGTTGGCCCAGGCTATACGTCATGACGTATTGCACCAGTGCTTGGTGGTGCTGCCACAGTCGCTGTAACATGTGGAGAGTCGAATTCCAGCGTGTCGGCACATCGCATTTCAGGTGATGAACCGGCAGGCCGAAAGACTTCTGGAGCGATGCAAGTCGCTCAGCTGCGGCAGTTGAACGGCGGAAGTGAGCAGACAGTTTTCGTGCCCTGTGCAGAAGGCCATCTAGGCAGGGATAGTGTGTTAAAAATTGCTGGACAACAAGGTTCAACATGTGAGCCACACAAGGCACGTGTATCACCTTGCCCAGGCGAAGGGCCGCACCCAGGTTTGCAGCATTGTCGCACACGGCCTTACCTGGCTGCAGGTTGAGTGGAGACAACCATTTATGAAACTCGGACAGCAGAGCTGACCACAACTCAGCCGCTGTGTGACTCTTATTTCCAAAACATTTCAAGCTAAAGACCACCTGATGCCGTTGCGCTCTGCTGCCAGCATAGTAAGGAGGTGTGCGTGATTCCTTGTGTGCAGTTACAACGCTGGTGGCCTGACCAGGCAGGCTCGGGGTGGAGGTGGAGGACCCAGACGAGGTGAAAAGGCAGAAGCGTTGGAGAAACTTATAAATACAGAGGATTGACGCACAAGTCGTGGGAACGGCAAGACTTGTTCAGCAGACCCTTCTCCATCTATCACCATAGTTACCCTGTGCCCAGTCAGTGACATGTAACACCCCAGTCCATGCTTACTGGTCTAAGTATCGGTGGTGAAATGAACCCGTTCACACACAGAGTTTCTCAAGGAAGCGGTGATGTTGTGTGCGGCATGCTGGTGTAGCGCAGGCACACCTTTCTTAGAGAAGTAGTGGCGACTGGGCATCTGTTACTGGGGCACAGCGACGGACATAAGGTCTCGAAAATCCTGTGTGTCCACCAGGCGGAAAGGCAGCATTTCGGTAGCCAAGAGCTTACAGAGGGATAAAGTCAACCTCTTATCTTTGTCATGGGTCGGAGGAAATGGCCTTTTATTTGTCCACATCTGAGGGACAGAGATCTGGCTGCTGTGTGTAGACGGTGGTGAGTAGGGTGTCCCTGGAAAAATGCAGGTTTGTGAGGAAAGTGCAGGCGTAGACATGATGTTGCCTTCATCCAACATTGGTGCTATCGATGTCTCAGAGAGCTGTACACCCGCACTTGTTTCCCCTTCCAAACCAACTGAAGACCTACCAAGCAAACTGCCTGTTGCAGTTACAGTGGTGGAAGGTGTGCGTGGAAAACCAGGTGTGACAGCTGTCCCCACAGTCATAGAAGTTGAAGAGCGCGCAGATGCACTGGAAGGGGCAGTCGGTGGTTGCATTGCAGCACAGCGAGCTTTCCACTGGGAATTATGCTTGGTACTCATGTGACGATTCATATTTGATGTTTGATGTTCCTTATGCCTGTTTTGTCCTGAGATTTGATGTTTCTTATGCCTGTTTTGTCCTGAGGAAGGGAGCAGAGACTCCTGAAACGCGTAGACCTGGAATAAAGTGACATTAATCTCACAACATTCATCAGTGGTCATTGGCGCGGTATTACGTCTCTATTTTCTCTCTGTTATTTGACGATTCATAGAAGAAGTTGTCAAACTGGTGAGCTTTTTGCCTCTACTTATAGATTCCCTACAAATTTTACAGATCACATGATTTGGGAGATCCTTTGCAAGGTCAAAAAAGGACCAGGCTAGGCAAGGCTTAGAGGACATGCGACTTGCAGAGCCACCCCGACTTGTGCTCAGAGGCAGAGTGATGGCTAAGGATGCAGTTGTAGACGGGCTACCAGTACTCCGACTCTGTCCAGGAAGCCGCAAGATAACTTCGTCGTCAGTTGCATCCTCCTCCACCGCCTCTGTTGACTTCCTCAAGTGCCTGACTGTGGGTTGACAGTAAGTGGGATCTAGAACTTCATCATCAAGCGTTGTGTTTGCACTTTCCTCGCCCTCAGACCGAGCCTCTTCCTGCCCTGACCGAATATTTAAGTTGTCATCCCAATCTGGTATCTGCATCTCATCGTCATCAGTATGTTCCACATTGTCTACACCAACAGATGTTACAGTTTGTGAATGAGGGTCTACATTATGCTCATAAACTTGGTCATCAGGGCCTGAATCTGAGTCACAAAGCTTCTGGGCATCACTGCAGACCATTTCCTGGTCTGTACTCACTGTAGCTGGGGAGCAGACCTCTGATTCACAGGCTATAGTGTGACTGAACAGCTCTGCATACTCAGCCATCTCTGTTACACCATACTGTGTAGGGCGGGTGGAGACTTGATAGCTGGGAGAAAGCAAGTGTGATTGGGATTACAACTCAGATGACTGGGGTTTTTTTTATGTGGTAGTTGAGGTGGAGGAGAGGGCACTTGTTGGAGGGCTTGAGATCCATTCAAGCATGGTTTTTTTTGTGCATCATCTACCTTTCTTACAGTTGTTCGGGTCCGTAAAAAAGGGAGCACATCGGATTGTCCATGGAAAGTAGTAGACATCTTCAGCAGATGTTAGCTTTGCCACCTTCCCCACGGACACAAACTTTTTTTCCTTTTCCAACACGCCTGTTCACCTTTCCACCAGCATCTGTCCTTTTGCCACTCATTTTGTTTGCGACAAGATTAGCCACTTAAAATGTGGTAGCAAAAATTGAGAGGTGGTGTAGATTGCAGAGGTGGTCTAGCTTTATTGACAGCTGAAGAACCAACACTGACTATCCCTGACAATGCAACTATGGCCCTAAAACTGGCAGCACTGTTTGCTTTAAAAATAGCTTAGCAAAATGTGCATGAGGGTTGAATGCAGAGGTGCTGAAAAATGCTTGGCACCAGTGGGACAGCAATGGAGTATAGAAGCCACTTTTTGGATGCCACTTATGTTCAGCACTGTTTGCTATAAAAATAGCGTAGCAAAATGTGCATGAGGGTTGAATGCAGAGGTGCTGAAAAATGCTTGGCACCAGTGGGACAGCAATGGAGTATAGCAGCCACTTTTTGGATGCCACTTATGTTCAGCACTGTTTGCTATAAAAATAGCGTAGCAAAATGTGCATGAGGGTTGAATGCAGAGGTGCTGGAAAATGCTTGGCACAAGTGGGACACAAAATTAGTATAGCAGCCACTTTTTGGATGCCACTTATGTTCAGCACTGTTTGCTATAAAAATAGCGTAGCAAAAGACTATATTACGTACCGGTAATGGGATTTTCCTGAGTCGACGACAGCACCCACGAGAGAGGGATCCGCCCCCTTCAGGACAGGAAACCTACAGATAAAAAGGGGCGGTCCTCCCTCATCAGTTGGTTGCAGAGACCGGGAGAGGAACCGCCAAAGAATTAGTAAATAACACAGATGAAGCCCATCCGAAGCGTGAGAAAAAACAAACAAAGAAAGGGCAGGGGTGTAAAGGGTGCTGTCGTCGACTCAGGAAAATCCCATTACCGGTACGTAATATAGTCTTTTCCTTTCGTCACGACAGCACCCACGAGAGACTTAGAGAGAAGACACACTGAGGGCGGAACAACCACGAGAAGAGCCAAGCAGCCAAACAGAAGGCCAGTGGAAAAGGTCAGCCGGCAGAGCCCGGAAAGTGGAAGGAGAAGACCAGGTCACAGTCCCACCAAACCGTTGAGGAGACATCCGCCACAGCCACCAAGTAGGAGGCCACCTCGCAGGAGAACGATCCGTCACCGGGAAGGACAGGAGAACAGGCTGCACCACCGACGCGAGGGAAACCAAAGCCCACAGCCATCGGGGCAAAGGACAGCATGACACCAGAGGAGCACAGCCGGAACCCTGAAAGACAAAAAACAAAAGACCCATCCAGCCGCCAAGGGGCCGCCGAGCGGCCCGGGGGGGGGGGGGGACAGCGCCCCCCCCCCAAGCAAGGACGCGAAAGGAAGGGAGAAAGAGCACACGACAGAGAGGGGCAAGAAGGGCGCAAAGGGGAGGGCGCCCCACCCCAGAGCAAGACCCCCAGGAGGAGAGCCGGTAGACGGACAGGCTGGCAGTGTCCCCCAGTCGGAAGGAAGTGCACAACCCCACAGAACCCGCAAGATGGGACGTAACCAGGGCGCCCAGGGCAGAAACTGCCACCCGGAGGGGACCGACCGAGAGACCCAAAACCCCACCCGACAGGAGAATGGCAGAACAGAGGACAACGGAATACAGCAGACGAGGAGGTAGGAAGAGAGGCCAGGAAGAGCAACCACAGCCGACCACAAGGTTGAGAGCGGACAGGCGGCCCACAACGCAGCATCAGCAACGCCCCGACAAAAACACACCAGCAAGGGAAGGCCTGCGACGCGGGGGAGGAGGAAGGGACTCCGCGACAGGAGGGCTGGCCGGGACGGAAGAACCCAGGGGCCCGGAACAAGCACGCCACCAGGAGGGAGAACCAGGGACGGCAGGGCTGGAAGGGAGCAGAAAGGAACACCAGAAGCGAAGCACGAAGCCCGAGGCGTCAGGGCCGGCGCAAGGCCAGGGAGGCGCAAGGCGGCAGAGGCGGGAGCCCGAACACAGGCCCCGGCGGTCCAAAGGCCACCGAGGCCCGGAGGCACAGAGGCCAAGAGACCCCGAGGTCAAGAGGGACAGAGGCCAAGAGGCACAGATGCCAAGAGACACAGAGGCCCAGAGACACAGAGGCCCAGAGACACAGAGGGCCAGAGACACAGAGGGCCAGAGACACAGAGGGCCAGAGACACAGAGGGCCAGAGACAGAGGGCCAGAGACACAGAGGGCCAGAGATACATAAGCCCAGAGGCACAGAAGCCCAGAGGCACAGAAGCCCAGAGGCCCAGAAGCCCAGAGGCACAGACGGCCAGAGGCCAAGAGGCCCCGAGGCAGGAGACACAGAGGCCCAGAAGCACAGAGGTCAAGAGACACAGAGGCCAAGAGGCACAGAGGCCAAGAGGCACAGAGGGCAGGAGGCCAGTAGACACAGAGGGCAGGAGACACAGAGGCCCGAGGCCAGGAGGCCCAGAAGCAGGAGGCCAGGAGGCACAGAGGCACGGGGCCCCGAGGCCCAAGGCCGGGAGGGCCAGAGGCCAGGAAGCCACAGAGGCCCAGAAGCCACAAAGGCCATAAAGGCCAGGAGGCCCAGAGACCGGGAAGGCCGGAGGCCAGGAGGCAAGGAAGCACAGAGGCCAGGAGGCAACAGAGGCATGCGGCCAGGAAGCACAAGGCACAGAGGCCCGAGGCCAGGAGGCACCGAGGGCAGGAGGCACCGAGGCCAGGAGGCACCGAGGCCAGGAGGCAGAGAAACCCGAGGCCAGGAGGTACAGAGGCCCGAGGCCAGGAGGCACAGAGGCCCAAGGCCAGGAGGCACAGAGGCCCAAGGCCAAGAGGCACCGAGGGACAGAGGCACGAGGACAGGAAGCACGAGGCCAAGAATCACGAGGCCCGGAACACGAGGCCAGGAAGCACGAAGACAAGGAGCACGAGACCAGGAGGCACCGAGGACCGAGGCCCCGAAGCACAGAAGCCCGGAGGCACAGAGGCCACACAGGCACAGAGGCCACACATGCGCAGAGGCCACACAGGCGCAGAGGCCACACAGGCAAAGAGGCCAACGCCGGCACAGAGGGTAACCCGTCACAGAGGCCAAACAGGCACCGAGGCAAACAGACACCGAGGCAAACAGGCACCGAGGCAAACAGGCACCGAGGCAAACAGGCATAAGGGCCACAGAAGCCAGGAGGCCCCGAGGCCACAAAAGCCAGGAGGCCACAGAAGCCAGGAGGCCAGGAGGCCACAGAAGCCAGGAGACCAGGAGGCCACAGAAGCCAGGAGGCCAGGAGGCACAGAATCCAAGAGTCCCGGAGGCCACAGAAGGCAAGAGGCCCGGAGGCCACACAGGCCCGGAGGCCACAGAGGCCAGGAGGCCACCGGGGTCAGGCGACTACAGAGGCCAGGAGGACACAGAGGCCAGGAGGACACAAAGGCCCGAAGTCCACATAGGCCAGGAGGATACAGGGGCCAGGAGGCCCCAGAGGCCAGGCGGCCACAGGGGCCAGGAGGCCACAGGGGCCAGGAGGCCACAGGGGCCAGGGTCCACCGAGGCCAGGAGGCCATAGGGGCCAGGAGGCCACAGGGGCCCAGGAGCTCAGAGGCAGGAGGCACAGAGGCCACCGAGCACAGACCAAGAGGGCACCCCGGCTCACACCCCAGGGCAGACACCACCAGGACGCCGGCCACAGCACAGCAGGAAGGACACCGACGGCAGAGGGACTGACCTAGAAGGGGAGCAACCCCGGACAGAAGGGCAGGGGGAAGGGCTGGCAGAGATCGACAGCTGAGCCCCCCTGAACCGCAGAAGCAGGAGCACAGCTTTCGGGCCACCGACAGACCGCGGACGCGGCAGGCCCAGGAAACCCCCCCACGTGCACACGCCGTGCAGCGGCGAAGACGCAGGCACGCGTCAGGGAGAGGCTCCGGCCCGACCGCCATAGACTCACCAGCACCGCAGCGTCCGGCCAGGATGGAGGGGACCACCGGCTTCACTAGGAACCTTTCCGGCCGCTCTCCCAGAAGCGCTCCTGCATACTTCCGGGTCACTGCAGCAGGGAAGCGTGCACTGACGACGCGGCAGGGCCCCCCCCCGCCGCGCACACGATCCGGTAGAAGCACACCCTGCTGCAGGCGTCATATCCCTGGAGGCAAAGCCGGACCAGGAGAAAGAGGACGAGGTGCACCGGAGGACGGAGTCCACGAGGGGAGCTCCACCGACCGTGCTTCCAGATCCAGAGCTCCGCCGTTCCCTAGGAGACCGCACGGACTCAACAGGACCCAGGCACTGTAGGTTCCGATCCCAGCAGGACAGGAAACCAACTGATGAGGGAGGGGGACCGCCCCTTTTTATCTGTAGGTTTCCTGTCCTGAAGGGGGCGGATCCCTCTCTCGTGGGTGCTGTCGTGACGAAAGGAAAATGTGCATGAGGGTTGAATGCAGAGGTGCTGGAAAATGCTTGGCACCAGTGGGACAGCAATGGAGTATAGCAGCCACTTTTTAGATGCCACTTATGTTCAGCACTGTTTGCTATAAAAATAGCCTAGCAAAAGTGGGCAGGTGGGTACAGTGGCCGGGTTCTCTGGGTCAGTGGACAGGAAAGGAAACCTCACTTTCGATCCCTCCTAATGGTGAAATGCAGCAAGGAATTCCCTGAGCTTAGGTACACAGACGCTGTTAACTGAAGCTGTATACAACATTTCCATATACCTGACTGTCACGTATGGCTCTGAGCCCGAGGAACTGAGCCCTGAAAAGGGCTGAAATAAACTTCTGTCCCTAATCTGTAGAGCGCTGTGTGTATAGCGTACACAGCCGGAGCGGCGACAGGAGCTGCGTGAGTGGTGACTGTCACCTACACGCAGAAAGCAGATAATGGCGCCGTGAGGGAAAATGGCCGTATTTATAATGCAAGGACATGTGACATGGACAGCTTATGACACATGCCCTTGCTTGTCTGGCAAAAAAGACCACTTAGCTGTGTGTGTGTCTGGGATTAGCTGACATGCTGGCCCGCCCCACTGCACGCGCGCTTAGGGAAAAAAAAAAAAAATCCCAGCAGCACTGATCTAAACGCGCTGCCCTCGCACACTACACGCTGAAATAAGATAATAGTGTGAATCACAGAGTGACTCACACTATTACAGTAAAAAGCCAGCCAGTAACTAGCTAGGCTTTTTGCTGATTGAACCGTTCTCAAATGTAAATCGAGCTATCGAGCTTTTAGCATAAAGCTCGTGTTCGAGTTCGATCTCAAGTACCCCCAAAATCACTCGAACATGAAATTGGCGAACATCGAACATCGAACATCGCTCAACTCTAGTCACGATAGGTCCTGTCATCACTGCTGGTTACCGGGAGGACGCAGCGATTACCGATGGAAAAGCTGTGGGAGACAGAGTGCAGGACGCATCGCGGGTACCAGTAAGTTTTATGGCAATGTTTATTAACTGTATGTGTACATTTATAATGTGTTTTTATGTGTTTGTGATTGCCTCCCATTGTTTTCAATGGCGTTCGAGAGGTTCGTCGAACGGTTCGTCGATCGGTGCCCCGTTCGACGAACCGATCTCGAACTCTAGGGGGGTGGCTCATCTCTAGTTACAAGTTGAACGTGATGGACTCATGTCTACCTTCCACCTTAAATACTATGAAATTTTAATTCTCATCAAAAACTTTATGTGATCAGATTTCAGCAGAATCGTCTGTAAAAGTTATCTCTATCACAGGTCATCAAACTCATTATGTAGGTGAGGATTTCATGGATTTTTCAGCTACTTCACATACTGAATAGTGATGAGCGAGTACTAAAAAGCTCGGGTGCTCGAAGCTCGGGCCGAGCCTCCCAAGATACTCGTGTACTCGGGCCGAGCAACGAGCCCAATGTTATCCTATGGGAGACCCGAGTATTTTTGTGAAATGACCCCCCGGCAGCATGGAGAAACCCTAAAAATGTCACAAAAGTCTCAGAAGAGTGCTCAAATGACATGGCAACAGCATGGGGAAGACCCCTTGAAGCATTTATCACTGAAAAGTCACAGCTGTGAACAATTTTGTCCGCGTTTTACGCCATTTTTACGGACTCACCAGAAAACCTTCCAAAATGACCCCAAAATGATTTTTCATGGCGGAAATGTTAAGGGCACATACCCAATAGTGAGATAGAGCTGGTGTATGTTACTTTTTGAGATTAATACATGAAAGATTTTACGTGAAAACATTGTGTGGCACTCCGATGTCCCTGAGAAGAGACGTACATGAAGGCCTCTTGAGTCTAATGTGCCCATTTTGAGGAAGTGAGTCTTTGTAGTATTTTCCTTTGCCAGGGCAGTCCAAAATTGTGAGGTTCACCAATGCCCCTGCATACAGACGTGCATGAGGGCCTGTAAACCTGAAGTGCCCATTGGAAGGAAGTGGGTCTATTGTAGTATAGCCCTTAGGCAGGGCAGCCAAAAATTGGGAGGCTCCACGTTGTCCCTGGGTAGAGACGTGCATGAGGGCCTTTAAACCTGAAGTGCCCATTGTAAGGAAGTGGGTCTATTTCAGTATAGCCCTTTGCCAGGGCAGCCAAAAATTGGGAGGCTCCACATTGTCCCTGGGTAGAGACGTGCATGAGGGCCTTTAAACCTGAAGTGCCCATTGTAAGGAAGTGGGTCTATTTCAGTATAGCCCTTTGCCAGGGCAGCCAAAAATTGGGAGGCTCCACATTGTCCCTGGGTAGAGACGTGCATGAGGGCCTCAAAACATTAAGTGTCCATTTTAAGGAAGTGGGTGTATTATAGTATAGCCCTTAGGCAGGGCAGCCAAAAATTGGGAGGCTCCACGTTGTCCCTGGGTAGAGACGTGCATGAGGGCCTCAAAACATTAAGTGTCCATTTTAAGGAAGTGGGTGTATTATAGTATAGCCCTTAGGCAGGGCAGCCAAAAATTGGGAGGCTCCACGTTGTCCCTGGGTAGAGACGTGCATGAGGGCCTCAAAACATTAAGTGTCCATTTTAAGGAAGTGGGTGTATTATAGTATAGCCCTTAGGCAGGGCAGCCAAAAATTGGGAGGCTCCACGTTGTCCCTGGGTAGAGACGTGCATGAGGGCCTCAAAACATTAAGTGTCCATTTTAAGGAAGTGGGTGTATTATAGTATAGCCCTTAGGCAGGGCAGCCAAAAATTGGGAGGCTCCACGTTGTCCCTGGGTAGAGACGTGCATGAGGGCCTCAAAACATTAAGTGTCCATTTTAAGGAAGTGGGTGTATTATAGTATAGCCCTTAGGCAGGGCAGCCAAAAATTGGGAGGCTCCACGTTGTCCCTGGGTAGAGACGTGCATGAGGGCCTCAAAACATTAAGTGTCCATTTTAAGGAAGTGGGTGTATTATAGTATAGCCCTTAGGCAGGGCAGCCAAAAATTGGGAGGCTCCACGTTGTCCCTGGGTAGAGACGTGCATGAGGGCCTCAAAACATTAAGTGTCCATTTTAAGGAAGTGGGTGTATTATAGTATAGCCCTTAGGCAGGGCAGCCAAAAATTGGGAGGCTCCACGTTGTCCCTGGGTAGAGACGTGCATGAGGGCCTCAAAACATTAAGTGTCCATTTTAAGGAAGTGGGTGTATTATAGTATAGCCCTTAGGCAGGGCAGCCAAAAATTGGGAGGCTCCACGTTGTCCCTGGGTAGAGACGTGCATGAGGGCCTCAAAACATTAAGTGTCCATTTTAAGGAAGTGGGTGTATTATAGTATAGCCCTTAGGCAGGGCAGCCAAAAATTGGGAGGCTCCACGTTGTCCCTGGGTAGAGACGTGCATGAGGGCCTCAAAACATTAAGTGTCCATTTTAAGGAAGTGGGTGTATTATAGTATAGCCCTTAGGCAGGGCAGCCAAAAATTGGGAGGCTCCACGTTGTCCCTGGGTAGAGACGTGCATGAGGGCCTCAAAACATTAAGTGTCCATTTTAAGGAAGTGGGTGTATTATAGTATAGCCCTTAGGCAGGGCAGCCAAAAATTGGGAGGCTCCACGTTGTCCCTGGGTAGAGACATGCATGAGGGCCTCAAAACATTAAGTGTCCATTTTAAGGAAGTGGGTGTATTATAGTATAGCCCTTAGGCAGGGCAGCCAAAAATTGGGAGGCTCCACGTTGTCCCTGGGTAGAGACGTGCATGAGGGCCTCAAAACATTAAGTGTCCATTTTAAGGAAGTGGGTGTATTATAGTATAGCCCTTAGGCAGGGCAGCCAAAAATTGGGAGGCTCCACGTTGTCCCTGGGTAGAGACGTGCATGAGGGCCTCAAAACATTGTTCCCATTGCAAAGGAGCGGGTCTCCTGTCGTTGTAATGTCCATTCTGCAAAGAATGGGCGAAAAAATTTACCACTGGGGGTATACCTGAAACAAAGGCCTAAGTATTGCAATTTGTAACGGTCATCATCATGGTGGCGCATGAGGAGAAGGAGGAGGAGTCCAGCGATTATCCAAAGTCCAGAAGTGTGTACCCATGGGTGAGTGGAGGTACATGGCAAACTTTAAATTCCGCTCTCATTTGCTGGTGGTGTGGTGAAGTCTGGCCCAATCCAACCCTTGTTCATCTTGATCAGAGTCAGCCTGTCAGCATTTTCAGTTGACAGGCGGGTGCGTTTATCTGTAATGATTCCACCTGCGGCACTAAAAACACGCTCTGACAAAACGCTAGCAGCAGGGCAGGCCAGGACTTCCAAGGCGTAGAGAGCCAATTCATGCCACGTGTCCAGCTTGGATACCCAATAATTATAAGGCACAGAGGAATGTCGGAGTACTGTTGTTCGATCTGCAAGGTACTCCTTCAGCATCTGGGCAAACTTAGGATTTCTTGTGGCACTACCCCGCACCTCAGGGGCTGTGGTACGTGAGGGGCTGAGAAAACTGTCCCACATCTTAAAGACTGTTCCCCTACCTCTGGCGGATTGGACTTGTGCCTCTCTCGGCTGTACGCCTCGGTTGTCCACTGATTCATGACCTATGCCGCTAGCGTTTTGTGAGGGGAATGCTTTGCCTACTTCCGTGAGTATGGCCTTCCGAAACTGCTGCATTTTGGTTGACCTCTCCTCCACGGGAATAAGAGACAAAAAGTTCTCCTTGTAGCGTGGGTCTAACAGTGTTACCAACCAGTAATGATTGTCGGCCAAGATGTTCTTAACGCGAGGGTCACGAGACAGGCAGCTTACCATAAAGTCAGCCATGTGCGCCAGACTCTTAACAGCCAGGACTTCAGTAGCCTGACCAACAAGATGACTGAACATGCTGTCCTCCTCCTCCTCCTCCTCCTCCTCCTCCTCATCTACCCTGTCCTCTGGCCAGCCACGCTGAACCGAGGATATGACTGGTGTGCATGTCATATCCTCAATTTGGCCGGAGAGTTGCTCCATGTCTTCATCCTCCTCCTCGTCATAGTCCTCCACTGCACGTTGTGATGAGACGAGGCTGGGCTGTGTGTTATCACCCACACCCACTACTGTTTCTTGCTGCAACTCATCGCGCTCCGCCTGCAATGCATCATGTTTGTTTTTCAGCAGAGACCGTTTTAGAAGGCAGAGTAGCGGTATGGTGACGCTAATAATGGCGTCATCACCACTCACCATCTTGGTGGAGTCCTCAAAGTTTTGGAGGATGGTACATAGGTCTGACATCCATCTCCACTCCTCAGGTGTTATGTGTGGAGTTTGACCCATTTCCCGACGGCTTAGGTGATGCAGGTACTCAACAACTGCCCTCTTCTGCTCACATATCCTGACCAACATGTGCAGAGTTGAATTCCAACGCGTGGGGACATCACACACCAGTCTGTGAGCCGGAAGATGCAAACGGCGCTGAAAGCCGGCAAGGCCGGCTGAAGCAGTAGGTGACTTTCGAAAATGTGCAGACAGGCGGCGAACTTTTACCAGTAGATCAGACAGCTCTGGGTATGACTTTATAAACCGCTGAACCACGAGGTTGAGCACATGGGCCACGCATGGAACATGTGTCAGCTGGCCTCGCCTCAAAGCCGCCACCAGGTTCCGGCTATTGTCACACACGACCTTTCCTGGCTTTAGGTTCAGAGGTGTGAGCCAGTGATCTGCCTGCTGTTTCAGAGCTGTCCACAGCTCTTCTGCATTGTGGGGTTTGTCACCTATGCAGATTAGCTTCAGCACAGCCTGTTGCCGCTTCGCCGAGGCAGTGCTGCAGTGCTTCCAGCTTGTGACTGGTGTGGAGGGCACAGTGGATGAGGATGCGCAGGAGGAGGAGGAGGCTGAAGAGCATGACATTCCGGAGCTGTAGAGTGTGGGTGAAACACTGACTGAGGTAGGGCCTGCAAACCTTGGTGTGGGAAGGACGTGTTCCGTCCCTCGCTCAGACTGGGTCCCAGCTTCCACAATATTAACCCAGTGTGCCGTCAACGAGATGTAGCGGCCTTGCCCACAAGCACTTGTCCACGTGTCTGTGGTTAGGTGGACCTTGGGTGAAACAGCGTTGTTCAGGGCACGTGTGATGTTTTGTGACACGTGGTTATGCAACGCGGGGACGGCACACCGGGAGAAATAGTGGCGGCTGGGGACCGAGTAACGTGGGACAGCTGCCGCCATCAGGTCACGGAATGCTTCAGTCTCCACCAGCCTAAAAGGCAACATTTCCAGCGCAAGCAGTCGCGAAATGTTAGCATTTAGAACTGTGGCATGTGGGGTGTTGGCAGTGTATTTGCGCCTGCGTTCAAAGGTTTGCTGAATGGATAACTGAACGCTGCGCTGGGACAAGGACGTGCTTGATGATGGTGTTCTTTCTGCGTAGGCAACTGCAGGTGCAGGAGTGGAGGAGGCTTGTTCGCAGGCAGCATGGACAGAGGATTGGCTCGCATGCACAACCAGCGAAGACGTAGCAGTGACATCAGCAAGCACTGCTCCTCGACTCTGTTGTACTTCCCACAAAGTCGGGTGCTTGGCTGACATGTGCCTGATCATGCTGGTGGTGGTCAGGCTGCTAGTTTTGGTACCCCTGCTGATGCTGGCACGGCAGGTGTTGCAAATGGCCTTTTTTGAATCATATGGATCCAACTTAAAAAACTGCCAGACTCGGGAAGACCTAACATTTGTACAGGCACCTTGTGTCGTCGTGTTGTTCCGGGGAACGGTTGCCTGACTTCTGCCTGGGGCCACCACCCTGCTTCTTACTGCCTGTTGTGATGCTACGCCTCCCTGCCCCTGTGCACTGCTGTCCTCGCTCTGCATATCCTCCTGCCAGGTTGGGTCAGTTACTGGATCATCCACCACGTCGTCTTCCTCTTCCGCACCCTGCTCCTCCTCCTGACTTGCTGACAATTGTGTCTCATCATCGTCCACCACTTGTTGAGACACGTTGCCAACTTCGTGAGAACGTGGCTGCTCAAATATTTGGCCATCTGTACAGACGATCTCCTCATGACCCACTTCAATATGAGCTGGCGAGAGGCCAGAATGTGTGAATGGAAACGTGAACAGCTCTTCCGAGTGTCCAAGTGTGGGATCATTAATGTCCGAGGAGGACGTGTACTCAGCCTGGTGGTAGGAAGGAGGATCAGGTTCAGAAATGTGCGGTGCAGTATCACGGCTACTGACACTTGACCGTGTGGAAGACAGAGTGTTTGTGGTGGTGCCAATCTGACTGGAAGCATTATCTGCTATCCAACTAACAACCTGTTGACACTGGTCTTGGTTCAAGAGCGGTGTACTGCTGCGGTCCCCAAGAATTTGGGACAGGACGTGCGAGCGACTAGATGTGGCCCTTTGTTGTGGCGAAATTAGAGCTTGCCCACGACCTCGGCCTCTGCCTGCACCACCATCACGTCCACTTCCTTGTTCCTTGCCAATGCCCTTGCGCATTTTGCAATGCTGTGCACTGAGTGCTGACGTGTATATTCACTACTTGTGCGTTATATCAAAGTGTGTGGAAATTGCACACAAGTGCACCTGTACGCTGCCACCAACAGGCACACACGTGCGGTTTTAAAAACCAAGCACGGACGCAATAATAACCTAACAGGTTTTTTTGGGGAGCGACAATTACAGACAAGTCAGACACTATCTGGACTGTTTTACACTGTGTACACCAGCCCCAGATATGATGAAGGCTGGTATACGGTCACCACTACCCTGCCTGCCTGCCTGCCTGTATACTGGTACAATAGTCCTGACAAGGACTCTTTTGGTCACTAGCCTGTATTCAGACCTGGCTATACCCTGCCTGTATATAGCAACAGTAGTCCTGAGAAGGACTCTGCTACTGTACTCCGACCTGGCTATACCCTGCCTGCCTGTATACAACTAGAATAGTCCTGAGAAGGACTTTTGGTCACACTGTTTGCAGCCCTGCAACTGAAAAAGCTATAAAGGGCCGCAAATCTTTCCCTGAATCAGCGACACTCTCCCTGCACTCACTGTCTGGATAGCTGTGAGCAGAGCACAGCGCGCCGGCCGATATAAAGGCTCGGTCACGCTGTGCAGGCCGGCCAATCACTGCAATTCCACAACTAACAGGGCTGTGGCATTGCAGTGGTCTGCCAGCCAATCCCTGCATGAGGGCTGGCTCTCAAAAGAGCGCCAACATGCAGAAATGAAGACCACGAGTACAGCACGAGTATCGCGAGATTACTCGGTCCCCGCCGAGCAGCCCGAGTACAGCGATACTCGTGCGAGTACCGAGCAGTGACAAGCATGCTCGCTCATCACTAATACTGAACCCGCATCTACCCACTGTTAAATCACGCAGCAAAATAAACTAAGAAAAACAGGCATGATTTATTTGCCTTTTCACAGGTCAGCAGTTACATGAACACGGAACTACTGTATAAATAGATAAAAGGAAAGGGAGCTAAACTATTGTGAAAGAAGAAAAGATTAAAATGTTTCTTCATAAAGAAGGTATGCAGCTCATGGATCTATTCATGCTCATACATTAAGTGTTATGTAATCATAGGCTGTTGTTTTCAGAAGCTGTACTAGTAGATATTAATACATGGACCTAAATATTAAGGGTGCTTTACACGAGACGACGGATCGTGCGATGCATCATCAGGGTCACGGTTTTCGTGATGCACATCCGGCATCATACACGACATCGTCTCGTGTGAAACCTCTGAGCGACGCAGTATCGCTCACAAATCGTGAGTCGTGTACTCGTCGCTCAGTTTCATAATATCGTTTATTTTTGTTTGTGCTGGTTGTTCATCGTTCCCGTGGCAGCACACGACGCTCCGTGTGACACCACGGGAGAGATGAACTCTGCTTACCTGCATCCCATGTCTCCCGCCGGCTATGCGGAAGGAAGGAGGTGGGCGGGATGTTTACATCCCGCTCATCTCCGCCCCTCCGCTTCTATTGGCCGGCGGCTGTGTGACATCGCTGTGACGCCGAACGTCCCTCCCCATTCAGGAAGTGGACGTTCGCCGCCCACAGCGAGGTCGCTCAGCAGGTAAGAACGTGTGACGGGGGTTTCACGACTTTGTGCGACGCGGGCAGCGATTTGGCCGTGACGCACAAATGACGAGGGCGGGTACGATCGATCGTGAAATCGCACGATCGGTCGTCCCGTGTAAAGCAGGCTTTAGGCTTTACTGTTACTGGAATGAATAGATACTAGAGCTGATTTGATATACAAAAACATTCCTACATGAGTGATGCCTGATTAATGGGTAATGGTGCAGGTATTCAAAAATACGTCCTGCGTGATGACCTAATAATTGTGATACTAAAGAAAACAGAGGTTTGAGAATACTGCGCTCCCTTCTAAAAGTATAATATCTACAGGTGAGTCCAGTACACAAAGTAAGGACAAATAATAATATAACTCAAAGTAGGTTATGAATAGCGGTATGTAAAATATATGTATAAATATATATATTATATTGCAAGGATGAATTGTCCCCTAAATGGTGCAGAGTGCTGGGGAGGTTTGCACATTAAATTAAAATTTAGAACACATAGTGCTAACAATCGGTGCACTGGATAGGCTTGTACTCGTGAACAATATAAATAAATGTTAACAGGCTAAGATCAATTTGCTCAAAAGTCTTTGATCTATTGCAGCACATGTGTACGTGTTGCCATAAAGATATGTCAACTGGAAGAAAGTGGTAGTACACTGGCATGATGATGGCTGAGTCGGTGAAAAACAAGTTTTGAAAAAGGTACGGGTGGTTGCACTTGGTTGGGCAAGCTGTCTGTGGGCTGCTAGGCTTGAAGCAAAAGCTGTCCTGTTTAATCTGGGTGGGGCGCTGCTGGCACTGAGGACATCTGTGATGTCATTGGTCAACAATTACAATGGAGTTGGCAACAGTGGATCTTCATGATTGTGCATTCAGCATGGCAGAACAATACTAAGTACGGTAATTAAAAATTAATAAATGTCGTTGTTGGCATGCCAAAGCATGTAAGTGCATGGTTTTTTTTACGTTGGGCCTCAAACTCAGTATTAAAGAAGTCAAGATGTTTTGAAAATGTATTTCATTTTTTCGTCATTTTAATTTCTATCAATTCTGTGATTTCCATAATACCTGGGCTCTTACTTCTTGGTGTTGCAATTTCAATATTGAGGAGTGTAACTATCTCAACTGGAGATTTCTGTCAATGATTAATTGATATGAAATTCCGTTGACTTCATAAAGAATGTACTCGTACACTGAGGAAGGAATCTACAAAATATGACTTTTTTCAGTCTATGTGTCAAGGAGTGCTAAGCTGGCTCTAAGAGTGTGGGCCCTGCGCTCACCCTGATCCTGGAGGTA
Source organism: Anomaloglossus baeobatrachus (assembly GCF_048569485.1). NCBI lineage: Eukaryota > Metazoa > Chordata > Amphibia > Anura > Aromobatidae > Anomaloglossus > Anomaloglossus baeobatrachus. The sequence continues at coordinate 440,162,720 of NC_134355.1, forward strand.
CCCTTGATGGTAGGGAGATCCAGGTCACCACCCTAGGCCCTAATACCTCTCCCTGAGCCACCAACCCCAGGATGGGCAGGACACCAAGTAACAAACTCCCAAAGACACAGACCAGGGGATAGAACTGAGACACACTCACACCGCAAATAACCACAGAGGAAATAAAAAACGACGCCGGAGGCAATAAACCAAAACGTGGTAGGAGTAATTCACACAAGGGAATTATCAAACGGAGTAAACAAAGATTTGCTGGTCGCCAAATAGAGGAATGCCACGGACGTCGGAATTTCGCAACTGCAAGCAGAGACTATACAGTATTGAGCGATCATACAGAAAACTCCACAGAGTAAAGTAGGGGGAGACCAGCTACTTTACTCTGTGGAGTTTTCTGTATGATCGCTCAATACTGTATAGTCTCTGCTTGCAGTTGCGAAATTCCGACGTCCGTGGCAATGGTGATTAGCAAATCATGTTCACTGAGAAGCCAGCCACTGCTCCAAGAGGCATTAACTCTTAAAGTGCCAAAAGCAAAGATGAATAAAACAACCAATGACTAACAGAACAGAGTTACTTACAGAAACCAGGTTACTTATTGGAAGTGTGTACGGAGTCCAAACCAGTACTGGTCCGTAAACGTGGATCTGCACCATGCAGACACTATGCTACCTTATGTAAAGAAGGCATTTCATGGAGACAAGTCTAGTTTCCCACTGGCCAAAAAAGCACAAAATGTATTGTGCAATTTGACGGAAGCCATTACAGAATACAACCAAACCAAAGTTATAATTCCTCTTAGGCCCCCTTCACACGTCCGTGCATAAAACAAACAACTATCCGTTGTGAAGTTCCATGGGCCATCTGTGTGTCACTGTGTATGGCATCAGTGTACTGTTTGTGTGACATCCGGATAGCACACAGACAGCATGAACTTGTATACTTACCTGTCTCCGGCGCTGCTGTCACACTTCACACTTACTTCCGGGTCCGCAGTCAATGCAGTGAATATTCATGAGCATAATGAGCGGGCCCTAAAGCAAGTATGACAGCAACATAGGAGACAGGTAAGTATAAAAAATATTTTTTTTAAGTGACGTGTTTTCTCCGGTACATGTGACACTGATGTCACACGGATCACATCAGTGTGTGATCCATGTAACACCCGTGCTGCCGGCAGAAAACGGACATGTCGCCTTGTGGAGCACATGGATACTCGTGTGCTCTACACGGTCTGTGTGAAAACATGGACGTGTGCACAAACACATTGAATTCAATGGATCTACATATGTATGTGATTCCCAGACATGCGGAAACGAGTGTCAAACATACCTGAAACACAGACGTGTGAAGGGGGCCTTATGGGTAGCACAAACCCTACTTTGAAAGGAGCAGTTCACTGAATCTTTATTTTAACAAATACTGTATATTGGAAACAAAATGTTGTTGCTTTTATTATAGACAGAACAGAAACCATCAATCATTACTGAGATAGGCAATGTAATTTCGGAGATTATAGGGTAGCACTCTTGTCATAAATACAAGAGATTCAAAACTGTACTTCTCCCGTCTATTCTACTCCTATCAGCAAAATTGCACAATATTGTTTTTGCCATTTTTCCCAATAAGTGAGGTGTTATCTCCCTGTAATATGCTGTTAATCTATAGAGCATTTTTTTATTACCTATATTAATGTATTATGGACTAAAAATAATTTTTCAATTGGGTTTCAATAAAAGTTTTTGCACACGTGGATTATAAATCTGATTGTTTCTCTGCTCATTGGGTTCTTCCCACCTGATTTAAGACCATAATAAATCAGCACAGAGTAGGTCAGTTAGGCCTCTTTCACACGTCCGTGAAAATCACGCATGTTTTTCACGGACGTGTCAAAGGTGCGCATTGCCCTCCGTGAGCCGTGTTTATGGAACACGTGTGTTCTCCATGTGTTATCCGTGATAACACACTGAGAACGGGAACTTTATGCTCAACTGTCCCTGGCGTTGCTGTCCGTGGTGCTGATCTTCGGTCTCCGGTCCTGCCGACTCCCCGCTGCTGCTGTTTCCGGCCCGCAGTGAAGTGACACCCGTGATGCCAGAGAAAACGGACATGTCTACATGTGGAGCACACGGGCACACGTATGCTTCACACGGACACACGGTCCATGGCAGAACACGCACGTGAGCGCAGACCCATTGATTTTAATGGGTCTACGCATGCCCGTGTCTCCGGTACGTGAGGAAATGGACCAAACACGTACCAGAGAGAAGGACGTGTGAAGGAGGCCTAAAACACAGATAAAAAGTTATAATCTCCAGGTCAGAACGAGCTGACTAATGGACTATCAGTTAACTTATTCTGCATCCAGGAATGGACAGTGCATTACAGAAGCTATAGAAGGCAAACAACGTGAAAGTTTGAATGAGCCCTAATTGCAAAACTTGTGTTTTGCCTAAACTAAAAGTACATAAAAAATAAATTTGTCTACAAACTGTCCATATCCTTTAAGCAATGTCCATATTGTGCTACACATTTCTGAAACATCAGGATGTCCTGTGTGTAAAAATATTAACAAAAATATTAGCAAAAAATTTTGATTAACCCATTTATCAAACCGTTCATTTTTTCATTTTCGTTTTTTCATTTTCACTTTTTTCCTCCCCTTCTGCCAAGAGCCATAACTTTTTTTATTTTTCCGTCAATATAGCCTTGTATTCGAAAACTGTAAAAAAAATTACAAGTGTGATGAAATTGCAAAAAAGTGCAATTGCACGATTGTTTTCTTTCGTTTTTTATTTACCATGTTCACTATATGGTAAAATGATTCCCCAGGTCAGTACTATTTCATAGATACCAAGCATGTATTGTTTTACTTTTATCTAAGTGGTGAAAATAAATTCACATATTTGTCAAAAATAAGAACTGTGCGTTTGACGCCATTTTCCAAGACCTGTAGTGTTCTCATTTTTCGGGATCTGGGGCTGTGTGATAGCTTGTTTTTTGTGTCTTGAGCTGACGTTTTTAATTATACAATTTTTGTTAAGATGTTTTTATCGCCTGTTATTCCATTTTAATGCAATGTTGCGGTGATCAAAAAAAATCTTAATTTTAGCGTTTTTTATTTTTTCGATGCCCTTTACTGATCAGAATAATTGATTTTATATTTTGATAAATCGGACATTTCTGAACGTGGTGATACCAAATATGTGTATTTTTATTATTATTGTTTTATTTTCAATAGGGAAAAAGGGGGTGATATGAACCTTTTAGGTTTTTTAATTTTTCACATTTTTCAAAACATGTTTTTTTTAACTTTTTATTGATTTTACTAGTCTTGTTATTGGGCGTGAAGCCTGCACTATCCGATCGCTTCTTCTGACCAGAGAGTTGCTTCAGAAAGAATGATCTCCTGAGTCACAACAGCAACATAGATCATCAGCTGACCCCACACTGTCATGACAATTAAGGCTGCTTTCACACCTCCGGTTTCTGCAATGCGGCACAATCCGGCACTTTGCAGAAAAATCGCAACCGGTTTTTTTTTGCTGCCGGTTGCGTTTTTTCTGCATAGACTTTAATTAGTGCCACATGGCCTTGCGTTCCATCCGGTTTTTGCAGCATGCGGAAGATTTAGCCGATGCGGCGGCCGGATGGAACGTTGCCTGGCACGTTTTTTCGTGTGGCAAAAAAACCCGCATCGCGCCGCATTCGGCCGATGCGGCGCATTTTTCAATGTATGCCTATGGCGGCCGGATGCGGCGCGATGCGGCAAAAACCGCATCCGGCCGCCGCATGTGGTTTTTGCCACTGTGCATGCTCAGTAGCATGCCGCAAGTGGCAAAAACCGGACGGGCCGCATAGGAAAAACTTATGCAAAGGATGCAGTGTTTTCCCCGCATCCGTTGCATAGCTTGCACAGCCGGATTGAGCCGCACAGCTCAAGCCGGATGTGTGAAAGCAGAGTTATTGGCGCCCCATGACCACAGCACGTGGTCAGCGAAGGCAGCATGGAACGGCGCAATACCTGCACCCTATGACCGATCCCCAAAAGGTTGGACTTGTGTAGTATGTCTGACACAAAATGCAGATTGGCATGAGACATGTACTGTCTGTGGAGCACTGGGCTGATGTAAACCAACTTCCGTATTCACAGTCCTGAATGTAGATGGCACTCCCTATGTTACTTCCTCTTTGGCAGCCATTTTAACTCAGCCAACACCTACTTGCCCTTTGGTAGCCATTTTAACTCAGCGAACACCTATTTCCCCTTCGACAGCCATTTTAGCCCCTTCAGCCCTCCTGTTCACTGCCAGAGACGAGACATTTGAAAAGGATGTTGTTGCAGGGGGAACCACAAATAAAGTAGCATTCACACAAAAAATAGCAACTGCCCCTATAGACATCCTGGCCAGAGCTCCTATGACGATCCAACAGTATGATCCTCGGCTGTCCCTTCAACTCTACGTCACCTGGCCACACGTAGCCCTAATCTATTTGATACTCCAAAACACCCCCAAATATGTTACATGGAAACCCCACGAGGCTGTGGTTCTGGTGAATAGCTTACCAGACCCAGACCTACAACTCATGCTCTTTTATAGGAAAATGTGTCAAATACAGAAAACGCATTCTGCCACACATGAGGATCTATATAGGTTCATACACAGATTAAAGCAGGAGATTTTTTTGGAGGGCTTCTGCAACTAGTGTATGGGAAAACCCGGGAGTACTTGCAGACCTGTGAGTGAGGGATACAGTTCTGTAGATGGCTACATGAGTGGGCAAAGGAGGGACGGATGAACTAGCCTGTTTCAGTGCAGGACAAGGTCCAGGAAAAAGGATAGTTGGCAGAAAAGTTCTATCACTGACTGAGCCAAATGTTTGTAGATCTAGGGTTCAGCCATAGAAAGAAAGCTTATGTAAAGGGTCTCTGAGAGCCCATATGTAAGCAGTTACAGCTTGTAACACCTGACTACCGAAAAAAAATATAAAAACACCCTTTTCTAAGTGGCTAGAGGAGTAGAAATTAATCTTGTACTGTCCACCCCTTTCAACCATTCGACCAGGACGAGGTCTCATAAGTGTTTGAGGTTTTTTTTGTATAGCTGAGAATGATGTAAAGCCCATTAATGCCATATAGCTTGCACAGGTTCCAGACTCCCTGTGGTCTCAAGGGCCCAAGGAAGACTCCTAGTTCAGCCAGTAGAAGTAAAACTAACCAGGAGCCCTACTTCCCCAAAAACCCCAATACCCACTCTCCCTTCAACAATCTGCTGCCATCTTCCATCAATTAGACAATATCTCAAGAATGGAGCAGTCATCCCCACCGAATCACCTTCCAATACCCCATTGTTCCAGGTAAGAAGATGAACAATGGGGAATCGCCTAAGTTCAGGTTGGTGCAAGACCTCTCTGTGGTTAATGAAGCTATGACTCCCCAATTGTGCCTAATCCTCACACCCTCCTGTCATGCTTCCATGTTTAGCCAAGCTGTGATGGCTCTACTAGAACCCTGGAGAATGACCCATCGTATCGTCACTCTCCTCCAGTATGTTGATGAGCTCCTCCTGTTCTCATACTCTTTAGAAGAAGTCCAACACAATTTGATTGCATTGCTACAGTTCTTAGGACACAACAGCTGCAAGGCCTCAAAGGAGAAGCTGCAGTCATGTTCTTAGGGAACTGTATATCCCATCAGACAAAACACCTCACTGATAGGAAATTACCAGTGGAGAAGATGTCTTTGCCTTAGAATACTACCCAGCTTCAGTATTCACCATCTCCTGATGTGTGGTCCTAAACCCTGCTATCTTCCCCCCTCTTCCAAGGGGGAATGCCTCACCTCTAACACTGGTGGAACAGGTAGTCGACTCTGGCACAGCTCTACATGATTGCCTCACTCTCATGGGGCAGGAAATCTCTGGGTTTGACACAGTAATGATACCCTTGGAAAACTCTGACCTAACATTCTTTGTGGAAGGATCAAGATATGCAGATCAAGAAGGATGGTACCACACTGGTATGGCAGTGGTAACAGAAGTACTGTACTGATGGCACAGCTGCTACTTGCATCGCTGTCTGCACAAAAAGCAGAGAAATGTGCTTTCACTGAAGCCTGTAATATGGCAAAGCAGAAAACAGCCAACATCAACTCTGTATGGAAGGCAAGAGACTTCATCACTGACAATGGAACTCGCCCGACGCCACCATGATTCCATAGAAGAAATTATGGAATCTTTGCTATTGCAAGACAGAGTTGTGGTGATCAGGGTCAATGACCACACTGGGGAAACATCAAAGGAAGCAGTAGGAAATGCCCTCACTGACAAAACAGCCAAAGAAGCAGCAATGCAACCACTTACCATGGAAACAGTCAACCTGTGCTCCTTAATTGACCAAGAGGAAGAATAAGAAAGATGGAAAGTCAGGGAATAACATGGTCTGGACTCTCCAGAAGCAAGCCTCTAAAGAAGAAAAGGACAAGTGGATCTAGGATGGAGCTGTAAAGAGCGAGAAACTTCTCACTGAGATTGTGTGTGGATATGGGTTCCCGGAGACCATAGAAAGTTATCAGGGACATGCTTTCACTGCCAACCAAAGGGATATGGCAGGCTTTGAGAACAGAGTTAGCCTTACACATGTTAGGGCCAGGTGGACGGGCAGACCCAGGAGGTGGATCCACTGGGCTGAACACCTCACCGAGGGCAAGGTGCCCGGTAACCGGAGCACTAGCAGGACAGTCCGTTCAGAGGAGTGGAGTGAAGAAGTCCCTGGGACCACGGGGTCTCTGATGGTAGTCCGGGTGACGGAGCTCAGGTTCGGAGGCCGAGATGACGTCAGGCAGAGTCCGGAACCAATGGAACGAGAAGGCGGGTCACCACAGGGATCGGAGATGGTAGGAACTGACGGGATGGCAGACCGTCACCGTTCGGGGTTCGGGGATCGTCAAGACCGGTTGGCGAGGCAGGAACGGCTCTACGAGAGAGATAGGTGAGTATATCACAAGACACAAGGAGACCTGACTCCTAGCTTAGAAAACACGAAGAACAGGCCCCGCCCACTTGGAAAGGATCCCCCTATATACCCAGTACCTGATCCTTCAATATCCTGTTGGAGGACACTGGCCCTTTAAGAGAAGGTCAATGACCACGCGCGCGCCCTAATGCGCATGCGCGAGGCCCGGGTGCCAGAAGCCAGGGCAGGGAGCGGTGAACAGGAGGCAGGAGAGCCGGGCTGGAGCAAAGCTGCCGGGAGCGGGGACCGGACCGCCTGGAGACCGCAGGTGATGGGGCCTGGAGGCTGTGGAGCGGGGGACGCCTGGCAGAGGAGCCGGGGAGCGAGGCAGGGAAGCCGGGGAGCGTGGCAGGGGAGCCGGGGAGCGTGGCAGGGGAGCCGGGGAGCGAGGCAGGGGACACGGGGAGCGTGACAGTACCCCCTCCCCCATGTCCCCCTCCCCGCAACCGGGACAGGAAGGCACGGATCAGAGGAGTACCCACATTCTCCCGGGGTTCCAGGACCTATCCTCAGGACCATACCCTGCCCAGTCCACCAGGAAGAACTGTCGGCCCCGTACGGTTTTCATGGCCACGATATCCCTTACCGCATAGATGTCATCATCAGCAATAGGAGGAGGAGCAGAACTGGCAGCAGCGGAGAAGGGACCAAGGACAACCGGCTTGAGCAGGGAGACGTGGAAGGAGTTGGGTATCTTCATCGTGGCCGGGAGCTGCAGCTTGTAGGAGACCTCATTTATTTTGCTGAGGACTTTAAACGGCCCGATGTAGCGAGGACCCAGCTTGTATGATGGTAGCTTCAATCGGACGTACTTGGAAGCAAGCCAGACCAGATCTCCTGGAGAGAAACACGGAGGATCCAGACGCCTCTTGTCTGCGTGTCTCTTCATCCGCAGGGAAGCACGTCCAAGGGACGTCTTGACAGAGTCCCAAATTGTTGTAAAGTCACGGACTACAGCATCAGCAGCAGGGACATCCGAGGAAGGGGATACAGGTAATGGGACGGAAGGCTGAAGTCCGTAAATGACATGGAAGGGAGAGCTGGAGGAGGACTCACTGACGTGGTGGTTATGGGAGAATTCAGCCCAAGGAAGAAGCATGGACCAGTCGTCGTGATGGGCGTTAACGTAGTGACGTAAGAAGGAGGTCAAGATCTGATTGACTCGTTCCACTTGGCCATTCGACAGAGGATGGTAGGCTGAAGAAAAGTCCAGAGTCACTCCCAGATGTTTGCAGAGGGCCCTCCAGAAGCGGGAGGTAAACTGAGTTCCTCTGTCGGACACAATGTGAGATGGAAAGCCATGCAAACGGAAGATGTGCTGTATGTAAGCGTCAGCGAGTTCCTGGGCAGAGGGCAGTCCAGCCATAGGGACGAAATGAGCCATTTTGGAGAACCGATCCACCACGACCCATATGACTGTGTGTCCGGAGCACAGGGGCAAGTCCGTAATAAAGTCCATTGCAATGTGTTGCCACGGAACGGAGGGTATAGGCAGAGGCAGAAGACGACCATATGGCAGGTGTTTGGGCGTCTTGTTCCTGGCACAAGAGGAGCAGGCTGAGACAAAAGAAGCGACGTCCGTGCGAAGGGATGGCCACCAGTAGTGACGTACAATTGTACTCCATGTTTTCTTCTGACTAGCATGGCTGGCTATTTTCGAGGCATGGCCCCAGTGCAACACTTTTTGCCTGTCAGTCTCAGAGACATAGGTCTTCCCGGGCGGTATCTGGGCCAGGGTGACAGGAGCTACCGGAATGATCTTACTAGGGCAGATGATGGGCTGGAATGTCTCCTCCTCCTGCTCCATGGGCATGAATGACCTGGACAAGGCATCTGCTCGTACATTCTTGTCCGCGGGTCGACAATGGAGCTGAAAATCGAACCTGGCAAAGAACAAGGACCACCTGGCTTGCCGTGGGTTCAGTCGCTGAGCAGACCGCACGTATTCCAGGTTCTTGTGGTCCATGTAAATGATCACGGGGTACACTGCTCCCTCCAGAAGGTAGCGCCATTCCTCCAGAGCCAGTTTGACTGCCAATAGCTCTCGGTCACCGATGGTATAGTTGCGTTCAGGCGCTGAGAAGCTCTTGGAGAAGAAACTGCAAGTAACCATCTTCCCGGAGGAGGACTTCTGCATGAGCACTGCTCCGGCTCCCGAGGAGGAGGCATCCACCTCCAAGGTGAACTGTCGGTTTAACTCAGGATGGTGGAGCACAGGGGAAGAAGCAAATGCCTGTTTCAGGGAGCCAATCGCGGCGTCGGCCGCAGGTGACCAGTCCTTTGGATTAGCCCCCTTCTTGGTCAAGGCGGAGAGAGGTGCAGTCAGAGCAGAGAAATGAGGGATGAACTGACGGTAATAGTTTGCGAATCCCAGAAAGCGTTGGATTGCCTTCAATCCGGAAGGAGGGGGCCAGTTGAGAATGGAAGAGACCTTCTCCGGGTCCATCTGCAGACCGGTATCGGAGATTACGTAACCCAGGAAGGGAAGAGAAGACTGCTCAAAGACACACTTCTCGTACTTGGCGTTCAGACGATTCTCTCTCAGTCTTTGTAGAACCAGCTGCACGTTCTCTCTGTGGGTCTGCAGGTCCGGAGAGAAGACTAGGATATCATCCAGATACACCACCACACAGACGTAGAGAAGGTCCCGGAACACATCGTTCACCAATTCCTGAAACACTGCTGGTGCGTTACAGAGGCCGAAGGGCATCACGCAGTATTGATAGTGCCCATCGCGAGTATTGAATGCGGTCTTCCATTCGTCCCCAGAGCGGATGCGGACCAGGTTATAGGCACCCCGAAGATCCAACTTGGTAAACACACGAGCTCCTCTAAGCCGATCAAACAATTCGGGGATGAGCGGCAGGGGGTATTTATTTTTCACGGTGATCTGGTTCAATCCCCGGTAGTCAATGCATGGGCGTAGGTCGCCCTCTTTCTTCTTAACGAAGAAGAAGCCTGCTCCCGCAGGAGAGGAGGATCTCCGAATGAATCCCCTTGCCAGGTTCTCTGTGATCTAGGCAGACATGGCCCTTGTTTCAGCAGGAGACAGCGGATATATCCGTCCTCGAGGTGGTGTAGTTCCCGGGAGTAGGTCGATGGCACAGTCATAAGGACGATGTGGCGGAAGTACCTCTGACTCCTTTTTATCAAAGACGTCCGCGAAGGACCAATAGGCCGAGGGCAGTCCCGGTAGGGACTCCGGAACCGGAGGTCGTCGGATGGGCTGTATAGTCTTCAGACAGTTCTCGTGGCAAGAGGAGCCCCATCGGGTGATTTCACCAGTACCCCAGCTGACTGACGGTTCGTGTGTCCGTAACCAGGGGAGTTTCAGCAGGATTTGATGGGACATGTGTGGGAGGACGTAGAGAGCGATGTTCTCGGTGTGCAGGGCACCGATACGTAGTTCCAGCGGCTTGGTGATCCACGAGATGGTGTCAGAGAGGGGTCTCCCATCTACAGAGGCAATCACGAGAGGTTTGTCGAGTGGAATAACAGGCACCTGGTACTTGTCCACCGTGGCCTGCTGGATGAAATTGCCTGCTTCCCCGGAATCGAGGTACGCCTCGGCCGTGAACCGCGTCTCTCCCGTTGTCACTTGAACAGTCCACGTAACCGGGTCTGAGAGAGTCCCAGCACCTAGGGTGGCCTCTCCTACCAAGCTTAGGCTTTGGAGTTTACCGGCCTCTCTGGACAGGAGCGTAGAAGGTGTGTGCCCTCTCCGCAGTAGAAGCAGAGGCCCTTGGCGAGCCGTTCTGCTCGGCGTTGTTCGGACTGCCGCAAACGGTCAATCTGCATGGGCTCGTGGACAGAGACACCAGACGACGCTGACTGAAGTACGGCGGGCTTCTGCGGAGGAGAGGAATGCCGTATCGGACGTCTCTCACGGGACACCTCTTTGGATCGTTCCTGGAATCTGAGGTCCACGCGGGTGGCTAGTGCGATCAGGGCATCCAAGGTGGAAGGAACATCGCGGCCTGCCAGCTCGTCCTTAATACGGCTGGAGAGTCCTTCCCAGAAGGCGGCGGTGAGGGCTTCATTGTTCCATCCCAATTCTGAGGCCAAAGTGCGGAAGCGGATGGCATACTGCCCTACCGTCATAGTCCCCTGACGTAGCCTGAGGAGTGATGAGGCGGATGCAGCGGCACGTCCGGGTTCGTCAAAGGTGTTTCTGAATGCCTGCAGGAAGTCCTGGATGTTAGTGGTCACAGGGTCCTCCTTTTCCCACAAGGGGTTCATCCAGGCCAGGGCCTCACCCTCTAGATGGGACATCACAAACGCCACCTTGGCTTGGTCGGAGGCAAACAAGTGCGGAAGCAGCTTGAAATGGAGGGAGCACTGGTTTAAGAATCCTCTGCAGGTCTTGGGATCTCCGGCATATCGGGGTGGAGAGGCCAAGCGGAGGTTAGAAGCTTCCGAGGTAGCCGCCACAGGAACCGTGGCCGTGGACTGTGCAGTAGCAACCTGAGACGCCATGGACGTGGCAGATGCTTGCAGCGTGTGCAGGCGGGTATCCACAGAGGACATGAAGGCCAGCATGCGGGTCTGGGTCTCGTGCTGTCGTACGAGTTCATGCTGCAGGGTGCCCAGCTGGGCCACTAGTGCTTCGGCGGGATCCATGGCCTGTTCTTACTGTTAGGGCCAGGTGGACGGGCAGACCCAGGAGGTGGATCCACTGGGCTGAACACCTCACTGAGGGCAAGGTGCCCGGTAGCCGGAGCACTAGCAGGACAGTCCGTTCAGAGGAGTGGAGTGAAGAAGTCCCTGGGACCACGGGGTCTCTGATGGTAGTCCGGGTGACGGAGCTCAGGTTCGGAGGCCGAGATGACGTCAGGCAGAGTCCGGAACCAATGGAGCGAGAAGGCGGGTCACCACAGGGATCGGAGATGGTAGGAACTGACGGGATGGCAGACCGTCACCGTTCGGGGATCGTCAGGACCGGTTGGTGAGGCAGGAACGACTCTACGAGAGAGATAGGTGAGTATATCACAAGACACAAGGAGACCTGACTCCTAGCTTAGAAAACATGAAGAACAGGCCCCGCCCACTTGGAAAGGATCCCCTTATATACCCAGTACCTGATCCTTCAATATCCTGTTGGAGGACACTGGCCCTTTAAGAAAGGGTCAATGACCGCGCGCGCGCCCTAATGCGCATGCGCGAGGCCCGGGTGCCAGAAGCCAGGACAGGGAGCGGTGAACAGGAGGCAGGAGAGCCGGGCTGGAGCAAAGCTGCCGACGGGCGCCGGGAGCGGGGACCGGACCGCCTGCGGACCGCAGGTGATGGGGCCAGGAGGCTGTGGAGCGGGGGACGCCTGACAGAGGAGCCGGGGAGCGAGGCAGGGAAGCCGGGGAGCAGGACAACACACCCCATACCATCCACAGAGTAGTGGGAAGGTTGAGAGGTTAAGGCAGCACAGGGAACAGGGAAACCAGGGCATAAGAGTCTTTCCCTTGCTTTATTTAGCATCCGACACACCCCTGCAGGGACCACCAAATTGAGTCCCTATGAGATTTTGTTTGGAAGTACCCCCATACTAGGGTTGTACTTCCCACAACTAAATTTGTTCTTGAATTAACTAAACATTTGACTAACATGTACTCACGTTTTCTCCTCCATCCCAGATCCCCAAGACTAAAGGCTGCTTTACACCAGACAATCTATCGTGCGATAGATCGTCGGGGTCACGGTTTTTGTGATGCACATCCGGCATTGCTGACGATGCCGGCCTGTGTGACACCTCCTAGCGACGCAGTATCGCTCACAAATCGTGAGTCGGGTACTGCTCGCTAGGTTCCATAATATCGTTTAATTTAGTTGATCATCGTTTCCGTGGTAGCACACGCCGCTCCGTGTGACACCACGGGAACGATGAGCAGCTCACCTGCCTCCCGCGGCCGCCGCCGACTCTATGTGGAAGGAAGGAGGTGGGCGGGATGTTTACATCCTGCTCATCTCCGCCCCTCCGCTTCTATTGGCCGGCGGCCGTGTGACGTCGCTGTTACGCTGAATGTCCCTCCCACTCCAGGAAGTGGACGTTCGCCGCCCACAGCGAGGTCGCACGAGAGGTAAGTATGTGTGACGGGGGTTACTGACTTTGTGCGACACGGGTAGCGATTTGCCCGTGACGCAAAAAGGACGGGGGCGGGTACGATCGATTGTCAAATCGCACAATCGGTCGTACCATGTAAAGCAGCCTTTAGATTGCTTCCACCAGACCCAACCAGGAGACTGGGTTCTCATCAAGAGATCCACCAGATGAGCACTGGAAACAGATATGATGGGCCCTTCCAAGTTCTTTTGATGACCACCACTGCTGTAAAGGTTGAAGGAAGACCCACATGTATCCATGCATCCCACTGCAAAAAGATGCCAGACTTGTGTCCAGGAGATGGCTGTCTCCCCTCTGCTACATGATACATATATTTTTCCTGATACCTGAGGTTGTTGATCAAGGTGCTATAACTAAAGGCCCCGTCACATAAGCAACATCGCTAGCAACATCGCTGCTAACGAACAACTTTTGTGACGTTGCTAGCGATGTTGCTGTGTGTGACATCCAGCAACAACCTGGCCCCTGCTGTGAGGTCGTTGGTTGTTGCTGAATGTCCTGGGCCATTTTTTAGTTGTTACTGTCCTGCTGTGAAGCACAGATCGCTGTGTGTGACAGCGAGACAGCAACAACTAAATGTGCAGGCAGCAGGAGCCGGCTTCTGCAGAGGCTGGTAACCAATGTAAACATCGGGTAACCAAGAAGCCCTGTCCTTGGTTACCCGATATTTACCTTCGATACCAGCCTCTCTCACTGCCTGTGCTGCCGGCTCCTGCTCTGTGCACATATAGCTAGCTAGCTGCAGCACACATCGGGTTAATTAACCTGATGTGTGCTGTAAGTAGGAGAGCAGGGAGCCAGCGCTAAGCATTGTGCGCTGCTCCCTGCTCTGTGCACATTTAGCTGCAGCACACATCGGGTAATTAACCCCATGTGTGCTGTAAGTAGGAGAGCAGGGAGCCAGCGCTAAGCATTGTGCGCTGCTCCCTGCTCTGTGCACATTTAGCTGCAGCACACATCGGGTAATTAACCCGATGTGTGCTGTAACTAGGAGAGCAAGGAGCCAGCGCTCAGTGTGCGCTGCTCCCTGCTCTCTGCACGTGTAGCTGCGTGCGCTTGGTAACCAAGGTAAATATCGGGTTGGTTACCGATATTTACCTTAGTTACCAAGCGCAGCATCTTCCAGGCGGCGCTGAGGTCTGGTCACTGGTTGCTGGTGAGCTCACCAGAAACTCGTGTAGCCACGCTCCAGCGATCCCTGCCAGGTCAGGTTGCTGGTGGGATCGCTGGAGCGTCGCAGTGTGACAGCTCACCAGCAACCTCCTAGCAACTTACCAGCGATCCCTATCGTTGTTGGGATCGCTGGTAAGTTGCTTAGTGTGACGGTACCTTAAGAAAGATAGCTTGAATGGCTTAAGGTACCATCACACATAACGAGATCACTAGCAAGATCGCTGCTGAGTCACGCAGTAGCAATCCCATTAGCGATCTCGTTATGTGTGACATCTACCAGTGATCAGACCCCTGCTGTGAGATTGCTAGTCCTTGCAGAATGGTCCAGGCCATTTTCTTCAAAGGTGATGTCCTGCTGGGCAGGACACATCTCTGTGTTTGACACTGTGTGACAGGGTCACAGTGACTGCTGAGATCGTTATACAGGTCGCTACTGCGACCTGTATCGTTCCTGCATCGTTGGTTAGGTCTGACTGTGTGACATCTCACCAGCGACCTCCCAGCGACTTACCAGCGATCCCTATCAGGTCACATTGTTTTTGGGATCGCTGGTAAGTCGTTGTGTGTGACTGGGCCTTTAGGTACACTACAGCCAATAACAATAGGTCATTGTGTATTGTTTGTGTGGCAGCTAGACCTCACCTAGGTATCATACCCTTCCCCATAGATCCTAGAACAGAAATTTTAAATGCATATTATCACTTTAGTATAACCAGACAACCCTCACAAAAAGAAATCAATCTCTTGCCGACTTATATCTTCCCTATTATAAAAATGAACTAATAAGACACGGGATCACCCTCTACCCTGGGAATTACACTTGCTTTGAACGCACTGCTTTGGGACTAATAGTAGGTACATTTCCACCCAACTATTGTAATAGCACCTTCAAACTGCAAGAAAATGGCCCCTATACTGATTTCCTGTTGACCAGTAAAAAATAGGCAATTGCCCGATGTCTACATAGATTCAATAGGTGTCCCTACAGAAGTCCCTGATGAATTTAAAGTTAGAAATCAGGTAGCAGCCAGTTTTGAATCCATAATTCCCATAATAATTGCAAATAAAAAATTTAGACTGGATAAACTACCTTTAATTTAACCAAGAACAGTTCGTAAGTTACACCAGAGATGCCCTAAAGGCCGCTTTACATGTCTCAATTTATCGTGCGTTCGCATGTGCGATCACACCCGCCCCCATCATTTGTGCGATACGTAATTACCTCCCTACCGACGTCGCTGTGGGTGGCGAACATCCTCTTCCTGAAGGGGGAGGGACGTTCGGCATCACAGCGGCTGGCCAATAGAAGCGGACGGGCGAAGATGAGTGGGACGTAAACATCCCGCCCACCTCCTTCCTTCCCCATTTCCGGCGGCCGCAGGTAAGCTGCAGTTCATCGTTCCCGGGGTGTCACATGGAGCGATGTGTGCTGCCTCAGGAACGAGGAACAACCAGAGCATAGAAGGACGTTCGATTTTTTTGAAAATGAGCGACGAGTGAACGAGCAACGACAAGGTGAGTATTTTTGCTCGTTCACAGTCGCTCATTTGTGTTACACGCTACGATATGTCAAACAAGGCCGGATGTGCGTCACTAACGACGGGACCCCGACGACATATCATTAGATATATCGTAGCGTGTAAAGCGGCCTTAAGAGGAATAGTTGACCAATTAGAACCCACTTCAGTATGGAATTTCAGAAAAGGTTGGACCTTGACATGATATTAGCTGAAAAAGTGGGGGGGGCTGCAAAATGATAGGGTCCCATTGATGTACCTTCATACCAAACAATACTAGTCCAGATGGGAGCATAACAAAAGCTTTAAAAGGTCTCACTGATTTGGCAAAAGAACTGGCAGGAAATTCAGATGTAAAACCATGGGACACTTGGTTTGGTTGATGGAAAGGGTGGGAAGATGGGCTTATTAAATTACGAATACTTGTTTGCATTTTTGTTGTATTGAGCTTAGCTATGTGCTGCATAGCTCCATGTGTCCAGAAGATGGTATCCAAGTTCGTGGACAATAACCATGCATGCATCCTTTCAGGAAGTCCCATCACCACCACCTGAGCAATGTGAGGTTCTGAGCCCAACTGTTCCTGATGAACATGAACTGAGGGGATTATCACCACCTCCACCACCTTCTCTCCCTCCAAATAGTATACACCAGTGTGTAACATAGCCATGAGGATAGGGATAGGATCTGACTTTCTTCTGCCTAATCCATTGAGCAAATTAGTTCATCCACAAGAGATGGGTTGTCTTCTAGGCTGTCAAGCAGGCACTAGGACAGATCAACAGGCTCAATGGCTTTAATGTAAAATTTTGACTATCTCCAAACGGGTGAGTGTTATGGACATGATAATATGAAGATATCCAAAATGAAGGACAAGATGGCCACTTGCAACCATATCTGCATTCAGAGACATTCAAGGCACATTTGTTCCTATGGTATTTTATTGTCTGGAATGTACTGAATGAAGTAACGTGTCTTGCTTCATGCTTCAACTTGCATCTTAGAAGAACACAGTATCAGGAAATGTTGGGACACATCTGTCTGTCTCCTTTTTCCTGTGTCTTAATATTGCATTAATCTTCTACCTAATAGTTGATTGGAATAATATAATTAATTACACCCTTGGAAGGATTCTAAGGGGTGCTTCACACACAGCGAGCTCACTGCCGAGATCGCTGCTGAGTCACGCTTTTTGTGACGCAGCAGTGACCTCATTAGCGATCTCGCTGTGTGTGACAATGAGCAGCGATCTGGCCCCTGCTGCGAGATCGCTGCTCGTTACACACAGCCCTGGTTCGTTTTCTTCAAAGGCGCTCTCCCACTGTGACACACAGATCGCTGTGTGTGACAGCGAGAGAGCGACAAATGAAGCGAGCAGGGAGCAGGAGGCGGCGTCTGACAGCTGAGGTAAGCTTGTAACCAAGATAAACATCGGGTAACCAAGGTGGTTACCCGATATTTACCTTAGTTACCAGCCTCTGCAGCTCTCACGCTGCCTGTGCTGCCGGCTCCGGCTCTCTGCACATGTAGCTGCTGTACACATCGGGTTAATTAACCCGATGTGTACAGCAGCTAGGAGAGCAAGGAGCCAGCGCTAAGCAGTGTGCGCGGCTCCCTGCTCTCTGCACATGTAGCTGCATTACACATCGGGTTAATTAACCCGATGTGTACTGTAGCTAGGAGAGCAAGGAGCCAGCGCTCAGTGTGCGCGGCTCCCTGCTCCCTGCACACACAGCTAAGCGGTGTGCGCTGGTAACTAATGTAAACATCGGGTAACCATACCCGATGTTTACCTTAGTTACCAGTCTCCGCAGCTTCCAGACGGCGGCTCCGTGCAAGCGCAGCGTCGCTTGCACGTCGCTGCTGGCTGGGGGCTGTTCACTGGTCGCTGGTGAGATCTGCCTGTTTGACAGCTCACCAGCGACCATGTAGCGACCAGGTCAGATCGCTGGTCGGATCGCTGCTGCATCGCTAAGTGTGAAGGTACCCTAAGTCTTTCCCAAGATACAGTTATAAATGTATTTGAAGTTCCTCAATAAAATCAGTCTATTTTCTGCTCTGATCATGACAACTGGATCTGATCACTGCGTGGTTATTGTATGCATACATATATCAGACTCACAATTTGGAATACAGGCAATTTGGATGGTATGTGCATATTTAGTGTGCTCACCTATCAGATCAGCCGACATGTGCGGGGAAAAATGCAAGCTTGCCACGCAAGCCCTCAATAAAGCGACAGACACAACCTAGTATTTATAGGTACATCGTAAAGAGGTTAATGTGTATTTATGTAAATGTACAGTCTTTCTAATTTATAATTGATGTATGATGTTAGTTAGATGGTACATACTTACTATAGCTACGCTGCATCACTATAGCCTTGACGGTGATACCAGTGTTTTGTTTAATCCTCCACCCGCTTAACCATTTTCTTTTATACTTTTATTGTTACTACAGTAATTGTCTTTGAATGTAATCACCGAACATAGTGGATGTAGATAAATCCCTGGGATGCCATAGAGACAGAAATGCTCTGCTGAGTGCTATGCTCCCTACAACAAGTTAACAGGCTTTATTTTATAATGGCACAGATAAGCACAGATGGGAGCCAAAGGGTCATTGCTTATCTGACTAGTTCTTTAAATATTCATATGACTTGTCATACCTTTGTTTCAACTATTATATATTAATGACACTTTAACATCTACATACAGTATATTAGAAATAAAAATGATAAATAATTGGCTGAAGAAAATATCTAGTAGTAAACTGACTGTAAATTGAGAGTTAGGGTGGTGTCACACACAGCGACGTCGACAATGACGTCGCTGCTACGTCACCATTTTCTGTGACGTTGCAGCGACGTCCCATCGCTGTCGCTGTGTGTGACATCCAGCAACGACCTGGCCCCTGCTGTGAGGTCGCCGGTCATTGCTGAATGTCCAGCTTCATTTTTTGGTCATCGCTCTCCCGCTGTGATGCACACATCGCTGTGTGTGACAGTGAGAGAGCGACGAAATGAAGCGAGCAGGGAGCAGGAGCCAGCATCTGGCAGCTGCGGTAAGCTGTAACCAGGGTAAACATCGGGTAACCAAGGGAAGACCTTTCCCTGGTTACCCGATATTTACCTTCGTTACCAGCGTCCGCCGCTCTAGCTGCCAGTGCCGGCTCCCTGCTCTCTGCACATGTAGCTGCAGTACACATCGGGTAATAACCCGATGTGTACTGTAGCTAGGAGTGCAGGGAGCCAGCGCTAAGCAGTGTGTGCGGCTCCCTGCTCTCTGCACATGTAGCTGCAGTACACATTGGGTAATTAACCCGATGTGTACTGTAGCTAGGAGTGCAGGGAGCCAGCGCTAAGCAGTGTGCGCGGCTCCCTGCTCTTTGCACATGTAGCACAGCGACGCGTGTCGTTATGATCGCTGCTGCGTCTGCTGTGTTTGACAGCTAAGCAGCGATCATAACAGCGACTTACAAGGTCGCTGTTGCGTCACAGAAAATGGTGACGTAACAGCGACGTCGTTGTCGCCGTCGCTATGTGTGAACCCAGCTTAAGATAAGTCATTATTGACAGAAGCTTATCAAAATGGTCAACTGCATCATTTATCAAAGAAGCATTGTATAAACTTCAACATTAACAGAAAAGTTGCCTCTATTTAGCAGTTCAGCTATAAGGAGGTGGACAGAATGTCACCTTTTTCTCCGAAAACACCAATCAACCAATCATATTTGTGTAATGTTTATGCGAGGGGCTGCTGAAAAGTCTTTGAAAAGAAACTAGATAGGATGATGAAACTTTACAATTATTCCACATACTCTCCACTGATGCCAACACACTTATTACATTGGTATTCCATGTTCTGTAAGCCTAGCAAAAAGTAGGATTTCGGTTGTGCTTCAAGCCAGGCATCCTGAAGCAGCCATGGCATCATAAATAGTGTGAAATTTGGTACCCTTGAGGTGTTTCTTCAGGTTTGGAAACAGATGATAGTCGGAGGGAGCTAGAGCTGGTGAATAAAGTGGGTGGTCAACCAGCTGGAAGCCCAGCTCTGCCAGTTTTGCCAAGGTCGCTTGTGCAGTGTGAGCGGAGGCGTTGTCTTGCAGGAACAAGAGTCCTTTGGACAGCTTGCCGCGCCTTTTGGCATTCAGAGCTGCCTTCAATTGATCCAAAAGTTCAATGTGATATATTGCATTGATGGTGGAACCCTTTTGAAGGTAGTCCACTAGCAGCATGCACTCCTTATCCCAGAACACAGATGCCATCATCTTAGTGGCTGATTTTTGCACCCTGAACTTCTTTGGATGAGGAAAACCACTGTGCCTCCACTCTTTTGACTGCTCCTTGTTTTCAGGGTCATAGAAATAAATCCAGGTCTCATCCATAGTAACCAGTCGATCCAGGAAGTTCTTATCAGTCTGGAAACGCTGATAAATGGACTGGGAGGTTTTCAATCGCATGTTTCTCTGATCTGTTGTCAAACATTTGGGGGCCCACTTTGCAGATAGCTTCCTCATGTCCAAATATTCATTGATAATGACACAAACATGTTGATGTCTGCTATTGTTTTAGCTGAAATTCATCAATTCCCCAGTATGAGGTTTTGCACAGCATTGACAATCTCCGGAATAACAACCACTCTCAGTCATCCAGGACGTTCCTCATCATTGATGCTGAAGTGGCCACTTTTAAGTTTGGCAACCCACAGTTAACTGTAGAATATAAATGGCATTGATCCCCCAATGTCTGCGACATATCACCATGAATATCCAAGAAATCTATCACTCCTCTGCTCTCAGTTGCTGTGAATATCGCATTAGACTCCGCCATTTTGTTTTCCCGCGTGTATAGAACACTGTTGCCATAATCAACAAACACAACATTTTGAAAACATATATTAGACACAAGGCTTTCATGTGATTTAACATTTGTTACCATAGAAAAAAAATAAGATCACAAAGCCAAAGACTTATCAGCAGCCACTTGTAGAGCAGGAACAGGAGTTGGTTGTCTTTGCTACAGAGGGTACTAACCATATCAGCTTCATCCTGTCTGTTCAGCGTGGATGGGATCAAGAGGAGAATGAGAGGGAAGAGGAATGCAAGATGGAGAGACATCTTTCTGGTGGAGACAGGGAAGTCTTGCCTGTTGTAAATCTGGCACACATGGTAGACTTTATGTACCACTACCTTAACAATGACCCTCGCATTATGCACATTTTGGTCAACACTGATTACTGGCTGTTTACCCTTCTCGACCCACAATGAAAACAATGAAAAATTTCCATCTCTCCTTCCTGCGGCAGAGAGGGCAAGTGAAATGGTGCAATACCATTTAACAAAGTTAGCACAAAAATTCCTATCTAACAATGCTGGCAGCAGAGGTCATAGGTCTTTGGACAACCAAGGAGTAGAGATGAGGGAGACAAACACACCAGGTCCAACCAGAGACAGGGGGACACTATCAAAGGTCTTAGATAGTTTCATTAGATCCTCTCACCACCTTCCACCACCCAAAAAACCCCGAAATTTTGAGGAAAAAAATCTTGCGTGTCTCACAACATTCCAAAAGCCCTAATGTTTTAAATTTTTGGGATATGGGGGTCATGTGAAGGCTTGTGTTTTTTTTACCCCGAACTGATATATTTTTTATATTATTATGGGGTGTGTATAATGTTTTGATCGCCTGTTACTATATTTTATTCTGTTGTTGCAGCGGCCAAAAAATCTGAAATTTTGTCGGCTTAATTTGTTTCTCGTTGCACTGTTTACCTATCGGAGTAATTTATTTTAAATGAAACGCAAGACGCAATATCAAAAATGTGTTTGTTTGTATTTTTATTTCTTAGTTTTAAATGTGGTAAAAGGGGGTGACTTTATATATACAGTTAGGTCCAGAAATATTTGGACAGTGACACAATTTTCGCGAGTTGGGCTCTGCATGCCACCACATTGGATTTGAAATGAAACCTCTACAACAGAATTCAAGTGCAGATTGTAACGTTTAATTTGAAGGTTTGAACAAAAATATCTGATAGAAAGTGTAGGAATTGTACACATTTCTTTACAAACACTCCACATTTTAGGAGGTCAAAAGTAATTGGACAAATAAACCAAACCCAAACAAAATATTTTTATTTTCAATATTTTGTTGCGAATCCTTTGGAGGCAATCACTGCCTTAAGTCTGGAACCCATGGACATCACCAAACGCTGGGTTTCCTCCTTCTTAATGCTTTGCCAGGCCTTTACAGCCGCAGCCTTCAGGTCTTGCTTGTTTGTGGGTCTTTCCGTCTTAAGTCTGGATTTGAGCAAGTGAAATGCATGCTCAATTGGGTTAAGATCTGGTGATTGACTTGGCCATTGCAGAATGTTCCACTTTTTTGCACTCATGAACTCCTGGGTAGCTTTGGCTGTATGCTTGCGGTCATTGTCCATCTGTACTATGAAGCGCCGTCCGATCAACTTTGCGGCATTTGGCTGAATCTGGGCTGAAAGTATATCCCGGTACACTTCAGAATTCATCCGGCTACTCTTGTCTGCTGTTATGTCATCAATAAACACAAGTGACCCAGTGCCATTGAAAGCCATGCATGCCCATGCCATCACGCTGTCTCCACCATGTTTTACAGAGGATGTGGTGTGCCTTGGATCATGTGCCGTTCCCTTTCTTCTCCAAACTTTTTTCTTCCCATCATTCTGGTACAGGTTGATCTTGGTCTCATCTGTCCATAGAATACTTTTCCAGAACTGAGCTGGCTTCATGAGGTGTTTTTCAGCAAATTTAACTCTGGCCTGTCTATTTTTGGAATTGATGAATGGTTTGCATCTAGATGTGAACCCTTTGTATTTACTTTCATGGAGTCTTCTCTTTACAGTTGACTTAGAGACAGATACACCTACTTCACTGAGAGTGTTCTGGACTTCAGTTGATGTTGTGAACGGGTTCTTCTTCACCAAAGAAAGTATGCGGCGATCATTCACCACTGTTGTCATCCGTGGACGCCCAGGCCTTTTTGAGTTCCCAAGCTCACCAGTCAATTCCTTTTTTCTCAGAATGTACCCGACTGTTGATTTTGCTACTCCAAGCATGTCTGCTATCTCTCTGATGGATTTTTTTCTATTTTTCAGCCTCAGGATGTTCTGCTTCACCTCAATTGAGAGTTCCTTAGACCGCATGTTGTCTGGTCTCAGCAACAGCTTCCAAATGCAAAACCACACACCTGTAATCAACCCCAGACCTTTTAACTACTTCATTGATTACAGGTTAACGAGGGAGACGCCTTCAGAGTTAATTGCAGCCCTTAGAGTCCCTTGTCCAATTACTTTTGGTCCCTTGAAAAAGAGGAGGCTATGCATTACAGAGCTATGATTCCTAAACCCTTTCTCCGATTTGGATGTGAAAACTCTCATATTGCAGCTGGGAGTTTGCACTTTCAGCCCATATTATATATATATAATTGTATTTCTGAACATGTTTTTGTAAACAGCTAAAATAACAAAACTTGTGTCACTGTCCAAATATTTCTGGACCTAACTGTATATATATATATATATATATATATATATAAATATATATATATATATATATATATATATATATATATATATATATAAAAATTTATAGTTGAAACCAGAAGTTTACATACACTAAATAAAAAGACACATATGCATGTTTATTCTCACTATCTGACATGAAATCAGAAGAAATCAGAATAAACCTTTCCCTTTTAGGTCAATTAGGAACCAAAATTATTTATTTTTGCTAAATGCCAGAATTTTGAGAGAGAGAATAATATTTCAAGGCATTTTTATTACTTTCGGCGAAGCCAAAAGTTTACATACATTTCATTAGTATTTGGTACCATTGCCCTTAAACTGTATGACTTGGGTCACACATTTTGGATCTCCTTCCACAAGAGTGCCGCCCCCGTGCCAGCAGCCGGTGCTGCTCGGATCCGGATCTACGGTACTGCTCGAAGGGTTCTCCGGACCCGGGGGTCGCGCGGACACTATGAATAAAAGGGGACATATTTATACGGGATTGGTTGTGGAATGTCTGTGACGCCACCCACGGTGTGAGGTGAGATGTAGCACCACCACTGCCGTTGTGGGGCTCTCGGGGACATTGGGCTGGCAGCTGGATGTTAACCCCTCCGTGGGCAGGGATGGATGTCCCGGGGCCCAGTGTCTCTATGCTGGGGATGGTGATTGCAGGGACCGGCACACCCGGCCAGGCCGGGGATGTTACTCACGGTCGAATAAAGCACACAAGTCCTGTGGTAAACCAAGGTGATGGTGGCCGGCTGCCGCAGACGGGTGTATCTGATCCCACACCCGGGTTGGTAGTTAAAGTTTCTCTCCTCTGCATTCAGTGTTTTGTAGAAAGGATTTCCCGGTGTGAAACATGGGCATCCTTTGGTTGGGAGCCATGCCTATTTGATGCTGACCCTTGGGATCTACGGGCCCTGGCGGTTGCCCTATCCCTTTCTGTGGGTGGTTGTCTACTTTTCGGGATTTAGTTTGGGACAGGACCTATAATACTGCCCTCAATTGGTTAATTAGCTAGGCCGTCGGTGCAGGTCCTGGCTTCAGGGTCCAAGTACCCCCTCTGTGCACACGGTTTCCGGGTCGGTTCTCCGCTGTCGGTACCGGTGGGCTCCAACCCTGTCCCGGTCCACCTCGGATCTCTGGCAGCCATCTTCCTGTGTCCTGAAAACTTCAGCTACCGTCTGCCATCTAGCCAAGGTGTCAGGGCTCCGACCCTGTCACCTGCCAGACTTCACTCCTCACTTGAACTCCACCTTAACTTATCTGCTCTGTTTCCCCACCTCGGGCTCTCCAGACCCCTAGGTGGGTGTTTCCTTACCACCTGGTCATGCCCACTGGTGTGTCTGTCCTTCCCTGAGTGGGGTGACTAGGGTTTCAGGTCGGCTGGTTTAACCCTTCGTGGGACTGGTGTTATGCGGGGGCCTACTTGTGCAACTACCAGGTTTTCCAGGGCGCTACACAAGCTTCTCACAATAGTTGGTAGGAATTTGGGCTCATTCCTCGTGTAACTGAGCCATGTTTGTAGGTCGCCTTTCACACACCTGACTTTGATTGAGATCAGAGCTTTGTGATGGCTACTCCATTACATTGACTTTGCTATCCTCAAGCCACTTTGTAACTAGTTTGGCAATATGCTTTGGGTCATTGTCCATTTGGAAGACCCATTTCCACCCAAGCTTTTAGTTCCTGTCTGATGTGTTGAGATGTTGCTTCAGTATTGCCACATAATCTTATTTCCTCATGATGCCATCTATTGTGTGAAGTGCACGAGTCCCTCCTACAGCAAAACAACCCCACAACATGATGCTGCCATCTCCGTGTTTCACAGTTGGCATGGTGTTCTTAGGCTTCAAAGCTTCCCACTTTTTCTCTAAATGTAATGATGGTCATTATGGCCAAACAGTTCAATTTTAGTTTTGTCAGACCACAGGACATGTCTCCAAAGATTAAGGTCTTTGTTCCTGTGTGCATTTGCAAATATTAATATGGCTTTTTTATGTTTCTTTTGGAGTAATGGCTTCTCCTGGCAGAGTGGCCTTTCAACCCATGTTGATACAGTACTCGTTTCACTGTGGATAACAATCTTACCAGCTGCTGCCAGCATCTTCACAAGGTCTTTTGCTTTTGTTCTTGGGTTGATATGCACATGTCTAACCAAAGCACCTTCATCTTTGGTACACAGAACCCAACTCCTTCCTGAAAGGTATGATGGCTGGACATTCCCATCTTGTTTGTACTTGCATATAATTGTTTGTAGAGATGAATGAGGCACCTTCAGGTATCATGAAATTGCACCCAAGGAGTAACCAGACTTGTGCAAGTCCACAATTCTCTTCCTGTGGTCATGGCTTATTTCTTTTGACTTTCCCCTGATGCTACACAAAGAAGCAATGTGTTTTAGGTGAGGTGTGCATTAAAATACATAAACAGGTGTGTCTCTAATTAACTCACACGTTGCCAATAAACCTATCAGAAGCTTTGAAAGACATGACATCATCATGTGGGCTGTCCCATATTATTTAAAGGCATAGTACTCTTAAGTGGGGTTTACACGCTATGAGATCACTACAGCGATCTCGTTGGGGTCACGGATTTTGTGACGCACATCCAGCTGCTGTAGCGATCTCGTTGTGTGTGACTCCTAGGAGCGATTTTGGATCGTTACAAAAACGTCCAAAATCGCTCCTCGTTGACATGGGGGTCACTTCTCAAATATCGCTGCTGCAGCATGTACGATGTAGTTCGTCACTCCTGCGGCAGCACACATCGCTCCGTGTGACGCCGCAGGAGCGAGGAACCTCACCTTACCTGCCGCCGCCCGCAATGCGGAAGGAAGGAGGTGGGTGGGATGTTACGTTCTGCTCATCTCCGCCCCTCCGCTTTGATTGGGCGACCGCTTAGTGACGTCGCTGTGATGCCACACGGACCGCCCCCTTAGAAAAGAGGCGGTTTGCCGGTCACAGCGACGTCGAAGAGCAGGTAAGTACGTCTGACGGGTCTGGGCGATGTTGTGCGCCACGGGCAGTGATTTGCCTGTGTCGCACAACCGATGGGGGCGGCTACCCACGCTAGCGATATCGGTACCGATATCACAGCATGTAAAGTGGCCTTTAGTGTACATAAACCTTTGACTTTGGAGAAAATAATGTCTTAAAACATTCTAGCTCTATCATTACTCTAGTATTTGGCAAATATAAATAATTTCGGTAATTCCAATTGACCTAAAATGGGAAAGGGTTATTTTGATTTCATATGTAAAGTTGTGATAAAAACATGCATATGTGTCTTTTTAGATAGTGTATGTAAACTTCTGGTTTCAACAGTGTGTATATATATATGTAAATATAAACAGTATACATATATATATATATATATATATATATATATATATATATATATATATATATATATGTAAATATAAACAGTGTGTATATATATAAACTTTTTTTAGAATTTTTACTGTATTTAATAAGAGGGGCTTGAGCCTTCAATAATGTAATGACTTGTTCTATATAAAGCAATGACACACTATTGCCGTATATAGAAGAAATCCCAATCTAATATGAACACCAGTCATGGGTTTTCGTAGGCGTAATGTGATGACAGACACAGGGGTCACAGACAGATAGTTAGATAGATAGATAGATAGATACCCCCCATGATCTAATACCCCAAAAAGTGACCGCTCAGCTCCGCCTCATTCCTGCTTGGAAATGTGAGGAGAGCAGTCACTGTGCTGTTTTACTGTGTGTCTTCTGAGATTTGCGGTGCCACAAGCATTTTAGGCCTGTGCCACCACTGCTGCTGCTGCTTTGTGATGAAGAAAGAAGATATTTTTTCCTTTTCCTGACCTGATCCTGTCCCTTTCTTTTTTTTAATCTACTCTCATCCCTCTATACCCCCTTTTCCCTTTCTCCCTTCTCCCTAACTCCTTCCCCATCCCTTTCTGATCAGTATTTGATATCTCGATTTTTGGCAGCTTTTTTTGCATCACTTCCGTGCATACGACTTGCAGCCACTGGGCGCTGATCAGTAATGCATCAATGATTGGTGTCAGTGTTCGCTTTTGGCCAGAATACCTTTCTTTTCCTGTCCATTTTCTCCTGTTACCTTTGTGAAAATTAAAAATTTGATGCTAAAGTAACATTTATTGGAGGAAAAGTAAAAAGGAAATGTTTGTGTACTCACCGTAAAATGTCTTTCTTGGAGCCTTTCATTGGGGACACAGACAGTGGGTTATATGGTGTGTCCAGGGGAGGCTTGAGACTAGGTTTGAAAAAAGTGTTAGCTCCTCCTCCCCCCACAGCATATAACCCCAGCTAGGGAGGAACTAGCTCAGTTTCTTGTAAAAGCAGTAGGAGAAGGACAACCAAAACCACAAGGGTGGAAGCTGTGTCCCCCAATGAAAGGCTCCAAGAAAGACATTTTACGGTGAGTACACAAAAATGTCCTTTCCTTTCTCGCCTTTTCATTGGGGGACACAGACAGTGGGATGTCCCAAAGCAGTCCCTGGGTGGGAACTGAACTATTAACAGTGTATAACATCAGCCTAAGAGCTGACTAACAATAAGGAATAACGTTTGGAACACCATTCTAAGGGTACCTTCACACTTAGCGATGCAGCAGCGATCCGACCAGCGATCTGACCTGGTCTGGATCGCTGCTGCATCGCTACATGGTCGCTGGTGAGCTGTCAAACAGGCAGATCTCACCAGCGACCAGTGAACAGCCCCCAGCCAGCAGCGACGTGCAAGCGACGCTGCGCTTGCACGGAGCCGCCGTCTGGAAGCTGCGGAGACTGGTAACTAAGGTAAACATCGGGTATGGTTACCCGATGTTTACATTAGTTACCAGCGCACACCGCTTAGCTGTGTGTGCAGGGAGCAGGGAGCCGCGCACACTGAGCGCTGGCTCCTTGCTCTCCTAGCTGCTGTACACATTGGGTTAATTAACCCGATGTGTACAGCAGCTACATGTGCAGAGAGCCGGAGCCGGCAGCACAGGCAGCGTGAGAGCTGCAGAGGCTGGTAACTAAGGTAAATATACTAAGGTAAATATCGGGTAACCACCTTGGTTACCCGATGTTTATCTTGGTTACAAGCTTACCTCAGCTGTCAGACGCCGGCTCCTGCTCCCTGCTCGCTTCATTTGTCGCTCTCTCGCTGTCACACACAGCGATCTGTGTGTCACAGTGGGAGAGCGCCTTTGAAGAAAACGAACCAGGGCTGTGTGTAATGAGCAGCGATCTCGCAGCAGGGGCCAGATCGCTGCTCATTGTCACACACAGCGAGATCGCTAATGAGGTCACTGCTGCGTCACAAAAAGCGTGACTCAGCAGCGATCTCGGCAGTGAGCTCGCTGTGTGTGAAGCACCCCTAAGTCTGAACTGGGTGCAAAAACCTAAAAAAACATCACTATGGGGAGATAAGGTATGCACACCAGTGACTATGTAAGGGGAATACATGAAATAGCAGAAACTGCTGTGTGAATACTGACTTGAAAAATCCAATAGCTATATGTAAGAGTGAAAATGTGAAAAATGGAATCTGCATTACTGCCATGAACATATGAATCAAGAGAAATTTA
Organism: Anomaloglossus baeobatrachus; assembly: GCF_048569485.1. Taxonomy (NCBI): domain Eukaryota; kingdom Metazoa; phylum Chordata; class Amphibia; order Anura; family Aromobatidae; genus Anomaloglossus; species Anomaloglossus baeobatrachus. The sequence goes on from NC_134355.1 coordinate 440,191,666, forward strand.
GCTACTGAATTGATCAATGCAATAGAGCCCCAACACTACGCCAAAGTATTTCTCTACGTTGGGGTCCCTAGCTTGTGTGTGTCCTCTCATGCAGTTAAAAAACTTACCGTGTATGGGAAGCTGAGACCCAGGCTATTTATGCGTATGATATGGATTGGCAATAGGTGTGGTTGGGGAGGGTTCACAAACGAAAAACTACTAACAATAAGGAATAACGTTTGGAACACCATTCTAAGTCTGAACTGGTTGCAAAAACCTAAAAAAACATCACTATGGGGAGATAAGGTATGCACACCAGTGACTATGTAAGGGGAATACATGAAATAGCAGAAACTGCTGTGTGAATACTGACTTGAAAAGCTAGGCAGGAACTAGCTCAGTTTCTTGTAAAAGCAGTAGGAGAAGGACAACCAAAACCACAAGGGTGGAAGCTGTGTCCCCCAATGAAAGGCTCCAAGAAAGACATTTTACGGTGAGTACACAAAAATGTCCTTTCCTTTCTCGCCTTTTCATTGGGGGACACAGACAGTGGGATGTCCCAAAGCAGTCCCTGGGTGGGAACGGAACTATTAACAATGTATAACATCAGCCTAAGAGCTGACTAACGACTGCAACTGCAGTGACCTCATATCAAAACACTGTCAAGAACCGAGCAGTGGCCACTTATAAATGGGCCACTGCCGCCTGAAGGACTTGTCTTCCAAGAGCAGCATCCGCGGATGCATGCATATGCACTCTGTAGAATTTTGTAAACGTGTGCACACTGGAGCAGGTAGTGGCCTTGCAAAGTTGGGCCGCCGAAGCCTGATGGCGGATAGCCCAGGAGGCACCCACTGCTCGTGTAGAGTGGGCCTGCACAGATTGAGGAGGAACAACACCTCGTGTTTTGTAAGTTTCACACATGGCAGTCCTGATCCATCGAGAAATCATGGATTTGGAAGCCCGGTCGCCCTTTTTGTGTCCTTCTGAGAGGACGAAAAAGGCATCAGACTTGCGCAACGGCGCTTTTCTGGAGATGTAGATCCGCAGAGCCCTGACAAGATCGAGAGTGTGAAGGGCTTTCTCAAAGGAGTGGACCGGGGCCGGGCAGAATGACGGCAACACAATGTCCTCGTTCAGGTGGAAAGAGGATACGACCTTCGGAAGGAAGGCAGGGGAAGGCCGAAGGACCACCTTATCATGATGGAATATCAGGTAAGGTGAGCGACAGGACAGAGCTGCCAGTTCGGACACTCGCCTGATAGAGGTAATAGCGACTAAAAGGCAACTTTCCAAGACAGCCGTTGAAGAGAGATTTCTCTCAAGGGTTTTAAAGGAGGGAGCTGAAGAGCTCAGAGAACCAAATTAAGATCCCAGGGATCTAAGGGGTGACGATAAGGGGGGACCAAATGCGCCACCCCTTGAAGAAAGGTACGGACCTGAGAGCGAGAAGCCAGCTGCTTCTGGAAAAAAATTGACAAGGCAGAAACTTGTCCTTTAAGGGTATTGAGAGCAAGACCCGAGTCCATACCGTCTTGCAAAAAGGCAAGAACATTAGGAACTGAAAAGGTCAAGGGCGACCGATTATGACGGTAACACCAGGACAGATAGGTCTTCCAGGTCCTGTGATAAATGCTGGCGGAGGAAGGCTTGCGAGCATTAAGCATGGTATGGTATGGTATGGCAAGTTTCTCTTGTGCTCTGGCGAATATTTACATGGCCTACTGGAAGGAACAGTACATCTACATAGACAGCAATCCCTTCATGGATACATTGGTCTGGTATGCTAGGTACATAGACGACCAGATACTAATCTGCAAAACAGGCCAATTTAGTACCCCCCAGGAGGCCATGGAAATCATTAATACATATTTTGATAATAACACCCTCAACTTAAAATTTAAAATGGATTTACACATGGAAACAGCTCCCTTCTTGGACGTCCTACTATCTGGAGATTCAACCACTGGTTCTATACATTCCACCTTATATAGAAAACTGATCAGTGGGAATTCCTCCCTTCATGGATACAGCTGTCATACACCCCACACTTTGAAAAACTTACCTGTGGGGGAACTTTTAAGAGCTAAACGCTTGTGTTCTACAGATGCTGCCTACCATAATGAAGCTGCTTGCATTAAGGGGAGACTTAGTAGGAGAGGCTACTCAGATTCAACTCTGAAGAGGGCATCCTCTATTGTTGAAAATCGGACTAGGATCACATTATTGAAGGATCGCCCCACACCCCCCAAGTTTAATGATCGTGTAACATTTTCTACACCTTTCAGCACAGATTTTTTTTCAGATTAAACAAGCTATTTTACGTTTTGTTCCCTTACTATGTCAGGACGTCACTTTGAATCTTATTCTCCAATCAGGAGTTAATATAGTAGCCAGGAAGGCTTGTACTATAGGGAACTTGGTAGCACCTAGTAGATATGCCCCTAGGAAATCTGGAAGATCAAATAAAAACTGGCTTAGTATCCAAGGTTTCTACAAATGCGGATCCAGCAGATGCGGGCTCTGCAAATTTATGCTAAATAATAAATCCCTTTTAGGAAACAATGGAGAGAACTTCGAAATTAGATCTTTCATCAACTGCTCCTCCACACACATAATCTATGTAGCAACATGCACTTCATGCTGTAAAAATTACGTAGGTTGTACCTCCCAAGCATTAAGGACTAGGATTTCAGAGCACATTCGTATCCCTTTAGCCGCCCAGGACAAAACCTCTTTGGGTTACGTTACACTAGTCAGAAAACGCTCCCTATCAGGGTTAACCAGGCACTATATCGAGTGTCATGCTGCGGATTTTTCAACACTAAGGATTACAGGCTTAGAGTATGTTCCTAGACCTCCACGTGAAGGTGACTGGTTCAAAGCCTTGCTATTGGCAGAAGCCAAATGGATTTTAACCCCTTCAGCCCCCAGCCTGTTTTCACCTTAAAGACCCGGCCATTTTTTGCAATTCTGACCAGTGTCACTTTGACAGGTTATAACTCTGGAACGCTTCAACGGATCCTGGCGATTCTGAGATTGTTTTTTCGTGACATATTGTACTTCATGTCAATGGTAAATTTAGGCCGATATTTTTTGCGTTTATGTGTGAAAAGTTTGGAAATTTGGCGAACATTTTGAAAATTTCGCAATTTTCAAAATTTGAAATTTTATGCCCATAAATCTGTGAGATATGTCACACAAAATAGTTACTATGTAACATTTCCCACTTGCCTACTTTACACTAGCGCAATTTTCGAAATAAAATTTTTTTCCGTTAGGAAGTTAGAAGGGTTCAAAGTTCATCAGCAATTTTTCATTTTTCCAACAAAATTTACAAAAAAAATTTTTTAGGTACCACATCACATTTGGAGTGAATTTGAGAGGCCTGGGTGACAGAAAATACCCAAAAGTTACCCCGTTCTAAAAACTGCATCCCTCACACTATTATTAACCCTTTAGGAGCTTTACAGCAACCAAAGCAATGTGGAAGGAAAAAATGAAAATTTTACTTTTTTACACAAAAATGTTACTTTAGCCATAAAATTTAGCATTTTCACAAGGGTATCAGGAAAAATGCACCATAAAATTAATTGTGCAATTTCTCCTGAGTACGCAGATACCCCATATGTGGTGGTAATCAAATGTTTGGGCACACGGCAGGACTCGGAAGAGAAGGAGCATCATTTGAATTTTTGAAAGCAAAATTGTCTGGAATAATTAGCAGATGCGATGTTGCGTTTGGAGACCCCCTGAGATGCCTAAACAATGGAGCTCCCCCCACAAGTGACCCCATTTTGGAAACTAGACCCCTCATGGAATTTATCTAGATGTTTATTGAGCACTTTGAACCTCTGGGGGCTTCACAAAAGTTAATAACTTTGAGCAATGAAAATAAAAAAATAAAAAATTACCACGAAATTGTTACTTCAACCAGGTAGCTTTTTTTTTCACAAGGGTATCAGGAAAAATTGCAACATAAAATGTATTGTGCATTTTCTCCTGAGTACACAGATACCTCATATGTGGTGGAAATCAAATGTTTGGGCGCACAGCAGGGCTCGGAAGGCAAGGTGCGACAATTGACTTTTCAAACGCAAAATTGTCTGGAATCGTTAGTGGATGCCATGTTGTGTTTGGAGACCCCCTGAGGTGCCTAAACAATGGAGCTCCCCCACAAGTGACCCCATTTTGGAAACTAGACCCCTCATTGAATTTATCTAGATGTTTACTGAACACTTTGAACCCCTGGAGGCTTCACAAAAGTTAAGAATGTTCAGCCGTGAAAATATATATATTTTTTTTTTACCATGAAATTGTTATTTCAACCAGGTAGCTTTTTTTTCCACAAGGGTATCAGGAAAAAATGCACCATACAATGTATTGTGCAATTTCTCCTGAGTACACAGATACCTCATATGTGGTGGAAAGTAATTGTCTGGGCACACAGCGGGGCTCAGAAGAGAAGGAGCGCCATTTCACAGCAAAATTGGTTGGAATTATTAGCGTACGCCATGTTGCGTTTGGAGACCCCCTGAGGTGCCTAAACAATGGAGCTCCCCCACAAGTGACCTCATTTTGGAAACTAAACCCCCATGGCATAAATCTACATGGGTAATGAGCACTTTGAACCCTCACGTGCTTCCTACATTGAGGCATAAAAACAAAAAAGTACTTTTTTTTTTCCACAAAATGTTATTTTAGGCTCCATTTTTTAATTTGTACAGGGGTAACAGGATAAAGTGGACCGCAAAATTTGTTGGGCAATTTGTTCTGAGTACGCTGATATCTCATATGTGGCAGAAAAACACTGTTTGGGCGCACGGCAGAGCTCCAGAGGAAAGGAGCGTCATTTGACTTTTTAAATGGAAAATTAGCTGGAATCGTTAGCCGCACCATGTCGTGTTTGGAGATCCCCCTGATATGCCCAAACAGTGGAGCTCCCCCACATGTGACCCCATGTTGGAAACTAGACCCCCCCCCCAATACAAATAAATATTAGTTTGGCATAATAAAAAATACAGACGTCAGTAAAAAAAAAAAAAAAATATATGCACCTGCAACTGACACTAAGGCAAGCGCCACACGTGAGAGCAATGCACAAATCTCGCATCGCATCACCAGACACAGCCGCACACTCCTGTCTGGAAGAGAGCGACCGTGCCGGATGATGCAGTGTGAGACTCGAGCATCGCTCTCATGTGTGGCACTGGGCTGACCCATACAATATTCAGTAAAAAATACTGTAGTTGATGATTACTACAGTATAATTTTACTGGCCCTAAACTAAGTTTATTTGTATTTCTTTCTTAGTTTACAGAAAAAAAAATTAGGACGAACGAACAGATGTACTGCAAAAAGGGGGGGACTAGGTGGGATGGAAAAAGAGATGGATGGAGGATAGAAGGGCGCAACGGATGCAGGAGCGGCGGAGGATGGGTGAGGGGGCTCGGCGGAGGATGGGAGGGCGTGGCGGATGGAGGAGCGGTGGAGGATGGGTGAGGGCACAACGGATGCAGGAGCAGCGGAGGGAGGGGGGGCGAGGGGAAGGGTGGAAGGGGAGTGGGAGGTGAGATTGGGGATAGCTGCCTTACAGAATGGATCTAGGCAGCAGGATTGCAGCAGATCCGGGAGGGGGGAAGAGGGGGCAGAGGATTAAGGGGATGGGAGAGAGCAGGCAGCAGATCAGGGAGGGGGCAGAGGCTGATGGGGGAGTGAGGTGGCAGATGCAAGGGCGCAGAGGCTGATTGGGGAGTGAGGTGGCAGATGCAGGGGCGCAGAGGCTGATTGGGGAGTGAGGTGGCAGATGCAGGGGCGCAGAGGCTGATGGGGGAGTGAGGTGGCAGATGCAGGGGTGCAGAGGCTGATGGGGGAGTGAGGTGGCTGATGCAGGGGCGCAGCGGCAGATGGGGAGAGTGTGGTGGCAGATGGGGAGAGTGCGGCGGCAGATGCAGGGGCGGTGGAGCAGCTGATGGGGAGAGTGCGGCGGCTGATGCAGGGGCGGTGGAGCGGCTGATGGGGAGAGTGTGGCGGCTGATGCAGGGGCGGTGGAGCGGCTGATGGGGAGAGTGGAGCGGCAGATGCTGGGGAGTGCAGCGGCAGATGCTGGGGAGTGCAGCGGCAGATGCAGGGGAGAGTGGAGCGGCAGATGCAGGGGAGAGTGGAGCGGCAGATGCAGGGGAGAGTGGAGCGGCAGATGCAGGGGAGAGTGGAGCGGCAGATGCAGGGGAGAGTGGAGCGGCAGATGCAGGGGAGAGTGGAGCGGCAGATGCAGGGGCGGTGGAGCGGCAGATGCAGGGGTGGTGGAGCGGCAGATGGGGAGAGAGCAGTGGCTAATAGGGAGAGTGGAGCGGCAGATGCAGGGGCGGTGGAGCGGCAGATGCAGGGGCGGTGGAGCGGCAGATGGGGAGAGAGCAGTACCTGATGGGGAGAGGGGAGCGGCAGATGCTGGGGCGGTGGAGCGGCAGATGCTGGAGCGGTGGAGCGGCAGATGCTGGGGCGGTGGAGCGGGAGATGCTGGGGCGGTGGAGCGGCAGATGCTGGGGCGGTGGAGCGGCAGATGGGGAGAGAGCAGTACCTGATGGGGAGAGGGGCGCGGCAGATGCAGGGGCGGTGGATCGGCAGATGCAGGGGTGGTGGAGCGGCAGATGCAGGGGCGGTGGAGCGGCAGATGGGGAGAGAGCAGTATCTGATGGGGAGAGGGGAGCGGCAGATGCTGGGGCGGTGGAGCGGCAGATGGGGAGAGAGCAGTACCTGATGGGGAGAGGGGAGCGGCAGATGCTGGGGCGGTGGATCGGCAGATGCTGGGGCGGTGGATCGGCAGATGCTGGGGCGGTGGAGCGGCTGATGGGGAGAGAGCAGTACCTGATGGGGAGAGGGGAGCGGCAGATGCTGGGGCGGTGGATCGGCAGATGCAGGGGCGGTGGAGCGGCAGATGGGAAGAGAGCAGTACCTGATGGGGAGAGGGGAGCGGCAGATGCTGGGGCGGTGGATCGGCAGATGCTGGAGCGGTGGATCGGCAGATGCTGGGGCGGTGGATCGGCAGATGCTGGGGCGGTGGATCGGCAGATGCTGGGGCGGTGGATCGGCAGATGCTGGGGCGGTGGATCGGCAGATGCTGGGGCGGTGGAGCGGCTGATGGGGAGAGTGCAGCGGCCGCCGTGATGCTCTCCTCCCACTGCGCCACCCCCTGCATCTGACGCCGCTTGTTCTTACTGCTGAGTAGCGGCGTCACATGCAGGAGCGCAGCGGGAGAGCAGGGGGCAAAGCACATGGAGCAGGGCAGCGGTGGATCGGGGGCTGTGACTCACAGATAGGAACCCGCAGGGATCGCTCTCCTCAGATTCCACGGAGGGAGACGCTGAGGAGATCGATCTCCTACAGCGAGCTCACCCGGTCCCAGAGGCACGGTGCTGCTTGGAGAAATCGGTCACAAGGCCGATCTCTCCAATCAGAGCTGGGGGCGGGTGCAGTAAAGCTCACTGAGCTCCAGCCAATGGCCAGTGCTGCAGCAGCACTGACATAGCTGGATTTCAATGCTTCAGCCATTTTCAATGGCTGAAACATAACACTGGCTGTGATTGGCTGACAAACGCCGTTCAGCCAATCACAGCCTCCGTAGGTCCGGGAAGGAGACACCACCCCTCCTGAGGTCAGGTACAAGTCCTCTCCTTCCCGAATCTACAGTTTTTTAAAACCGATCGCGGTGCCCGGTGCTCCGGGGCCGCGATTTCGCCATGACGGATCTATCCGTCATGGGTCTTTAAGTACCAGGGCACCATGACGGCTAGATCCGTCAAAGGTCGTGAAGGGGTTAAAGTTAGATTCAAGATACCCAAATGGGTTTAACTATCGCTCTGACCTACGGTTCATTTTTTGATAATGGATATACGTGGACATATGTGACACATATATAGAAAGATATTGTAATCAGGGATGGCAATATGTGCTTCTTGTTTGATGCGATCTGCATTTTTTAAGATATAATATAATGCCGGGTATGGAGTGTAATCGAAATCATATGTACTCCTTTTTTCCCTTATCCCCTTCCCCCCCCTCTCCCCCCCCTCCCCCTCCCTCCCTCCCCCTCCTCCTTTCCCTAGCGACCATATAAACTCCTCCATTTGATATTATAATGGGGAAAAAGATTTCTTCGTTTGAGATTGTGTCTGTGCATACATATATATTGCTATTAAATAGTCTGTGCACATTTTTCCATCAAGGAACATCACTTTTTATCTCTGGAATTATTTGCCTACAAAAAAAAACTTTAAAAAAATATGGTGGGCTTTTTTCTATAATCACTAAATTTATAAGATAGATAAAAAAGGGCTACTAATTTACCTTTAACACATAGATATATTTAATGTGAACAATATTTCATAGATTTTGTGCTTATATATCTTTTCTATATGGAGAAATAGGATATATATATTTGTGCATTTATAAAGAACAAATTTCCATTGTGAGTAGATTATATACATATGGATGCATATATACAAATTTCTTAAAACAGAGGAATTTTATATCTGGGAATATTAATGCACATCGGACCAACTGACATCAAATTTCATCTTCATATCTATTTTCATTACGTATGATTAAACTCCATCTATCAATCTTATAATTATAACTAAAGGAAGACATTACAGGTCCTAACACTCACCTGTCTTTTTGCATGTAATTAACATACCCCTACCCCTCCCTCTTACCCACTTAACAGATCGGTCTATTTCAGTAGCTCGGCAGTGTTCATGAGACACTTATGATTAAGGACTCTTTTGTTTTTAATAATAGTCCGAAACGCGTAAAGTTATCATGACCCTTACTTTTACCATCTAAGTGGATTTTCGGTTTTCACGATGTTTTTAATGATGTCTTAATAAAGTCTTGGATGTTTTAATATAAGGAGAACTTGTGCCGGATCGCCCTCTTTTCTCTTTTCCACATCTGAACCAGAGTCAGAGTCTTGGGAATCGTGACTACTAAAGGTCACGGAGCCCGAGTCAGACTGATCATCGTTCGAATCGGACGAGACGCAACGGTCGCAATGGCGCCTTTTGGAGACAGCCTTTTTACGTACTGGGAACGAGACACCAGACGAAGGCGGGCTCCCCTGGGGGAGCTGAGCCGGGGGGAGGCTGTGAGAGCCTGTGGAAGGCTGGGATATCTGAGCGGCCAGGTCATCTAACCTCTTAGACATTAGAAGAGCCCAGGCAGGAATAACGTCATCAGACTGGGGTACTGCCTGGATAGTGGCCGCAGCCAAATCCACAAACTGCACGACCTCCTGGTCCAGCAGCAGAGGCTGTTGTGACACGATAGTAGGGGCATTGCAGCCCCGGCATAGTGGATAGCTTCGGCCATTACAAAAACGAGCGTCCACAGGTGGTACAAGCATAGTACAGGTCCATAGAGGATGCCTGGGAAGCTTTATCACCCTTGCGGTTACGCATGTCAACAACAGTTCCACAAGAAGTACAGTGAGCCTCTAGCAGTATTATAAAGGGACTGCTGTGGGTGAGGAGCTGCTAGCAGTATTATAAATGACTGCTATGCAGAGCCGGTATATACCGAGTAAAGTAGCACACCCTGTCAAACAGTCGGTATATACCTACAGGCACAGTTAGTATATACTGCTAAAAGCTGATATACACCGCCAGCCAGCAGACACACACCGCTAGAAAGACAGCGATATACCACTGAGCAGAGCGGTATATAGTGCTGCAGAGTTGCAGAGCCAGGAGGCGATCTCACCCGTGTCTGCTCCCCATATGTAATGGCGTCCAGTGTTCTCTGGCAGCATGGAGGGGAGAGACGGCCCACTAGAGGGAGCGGCTTCTGGAGCAGTTGCTAGAATGCAGGCCGACGCCGGGAGCTAAATTAATGATGCTTCCCCGGGATCACGGCCTGCATCGCCCCACCGGCGCCTTTCCAGGCGGCGGTTTGGATGCTGGGGACTGACTCGTCATCTCCCTACCTGCTCCTGGCTCCGTCTGAAGACGCGTCGGTCCTGGGATACGGGGATCTCGGGGACGCATCTTCGGCTCAAGGCTGAAGGCTGAAGCAGGTTCTCGGCTCTGCTAGCCCTCTGGAGCTACCTTTGTGGGGTGCTTCCAGGGAGCCTGGAGGGGTACACAGACCCGACCACTTGGGCGCGAGGGAAGACTGACGGCTTGTGCACGCCAGGTTTCCTCTGCGGGGAGAACGGGGGTGGCAAAGCACCCTGGTATTGCCCCTATCAAAAATAGAATGAATAAGAAAGAAAAACAAAATAAAAAGTAAAAATAAGCTGGCCTGAGGCACCTCTGGTGGAGCTCAGTCCAGACATGTCAGCCTCCCTGCTGACACTAGGAAAAAACTGAGCTAGTTCCCGCCTAGCTGGGGTTATATGCTGTGGGAGGAGGAGCTAACACTTTTTTCAAACCTAGTGTCAAGCCTCCCCTGGAGACACCATATAACCCACTGTCTGTGTCCCCCAATGAAAAGGCGAGAAAGGAATTTTCATTTTTTGCTTATACATTGGTTTAGTTCCTGTGAAGCACCGGAAGGATTAATAAACTTGTAACATAAAAAAATGTTTAAAAATGGTGCTTATGTAAAGTAGACATGTGTTAAATGTTAATTGTTAATTATTTTGTGCGACATAACTCTCTGGATTAATGGCATAAAAATTCAAAGTTAGAAAAGTGCAACATTTTAAAAATTTTCACCAAATTTTTAATTTTTTCACAAATAATCATAAAAAATATTGTACTACATTTACCATTATCATGAAGTAGAAAATGTCACAAAAAAGGTATTACCTTAAAAAATGACACTGGTAAGAATTGGAAAAATTGGCCTGTCATGAAGGTGAAAACAGACTGAGTGATGAAGGGGTTGCAAAGCAGGAAACTGATAAAATGTTCCCAAACTACATCCAGAAGTGTCACCTTTCATGATGATAGAAGCAGGCGAGTTCACATGTCTAGTATTTGCCTTTTTAAACCCTTTGTCTGTTCTTATGTTATGTGACATTAGTGGAAGCTGGTAGAACAAGTCCTACCATTCTATTGTTGTTTTGTTTTCAGAAAGATGTTCTGAGATAAGGAGCACTGGGAAACTCCAATTCCCAATATCAACATGAGTTTTTGTTATTCTAAGCATTGTAACTCTAAATGAAGATTATGAATTCTTAGCGCAGAAGAACTGGATCTAACATATCACTGCTAGCTACATACAATCCAAAAATATCTAAGAGTGCATCTGTAGCGCCCCTGAACCCATCAGGAGCTACAAGGTACTGCCTACCCCCAGGAACCTGAAAGACCAGTGCCGGTAACAGCAAAACACAATCTAATTATTGTTTCCGTCCCCAAGGACTGGTGACAGACTAAAGTTGGTCCCAATGGATGGCCACCTAGGGGTGGAGCCGATCCAGTCCACTAGATGACAACCAGGTGGGAGGGGATAGTCAGTGAGTAGTAGAATCAGTAAGTGGAAGTGAAAGGAGACGGACGTAACTGCACTGACAGGATAGTGTGACGGTCACCTGAGGGCCTAGGCGTGTGGTTACCGGTGAACTACTCCCGGAACCATAGCACCGACGGGGTACAAAGCACTAGATCAGGCAAATGCTCCAGGCAAACCTAATAAAATCTGCACAGTGAGGGGACCATCCAGGACCTCCCTGACCATAAAGTCTGGGGACATCAGCAGTGACGGGAGAACCAGGGACCGGAACAGAACACCGACCCTACAGGTTCAAACCGCCACCGTAAGGACTAAAGACTGAGAGACTAACAGGAGGGAAGCCCCAGATGCTCCAAGCCATGGGGACCCACCAACAAGAGAAGGTTGCAGGGGAAAGAAGCCACCAGGTCACCAAACCGGCACTGGGACTAAGGGAACCAGTGGTGAGGACCATCCTTCCTCCGGGTACCAGCCATCAAACCACTGTGAGTAAAGAACCCAGTTACACTGCAATCCCTTGTGTGGTCTACCTTCTTTCTGCGCCTAAATCCATCACCTACCCCTGGGGCCCTGGCCCTACTTGCCAAGGGCCCAACATCAAGGCTGCCACTAACACCTGCCCCACTGGTGAGAAACTGTGCAGTGGCGATTCCATCACCATAACCGCAACCCGCAAGAGGAGTCATATAAACTTTACAAATACTCCCCTGTATATAACCCCTTTCAAGCAACCCCCAGGGTCACGGAACCGGGCAACAGCCTCCCAGTGAACTGTTCCCGTAAATATACGGCCCGGGACCGAATACCCCATTGCCCTGTGGGAGTCACATCTCAATAAATTAGAATATCATCAAAAAGTTAACTTATTTTAGTAATTCAATACAAAAAGGGAAACACATAAATTATATAGAGTCATTACAAACAGAGTGATTATTTAAAGTGTTTATTTCTGTTAATGTTGATGATTATGGCTTACAGCCAATGAAAACCCAAAAGTCATTATCTCTGAAAATTAGAATAATTACCACAAAACACCTGAAAAGGCTTCCTAAGCGTTTAAAATTGTCCCTTAGTCTGGTTCAGTAGGCTACACAATCAAGGGGAAGACTGCTGACTTGACAGATGTCCAGAATGCAGTCATTGACACATTTCACAAGGAGGGTAAGCCACAAAAGGTCATTGCTAAAGAAGCTGGCTGTTAACAGAGTGTTGTATTTTTACTATTATTATTTATTGCTTTAGCGCCATTTATTCCATGGTGCTTTAGAAGTGAAAAGGGTATACATAAAAAACAAGTACAGCAATCATAGACATTACAAAAATAGACTGGTACAGGAGAAGAGAGGACCCTGCCCGCGACAACTCACAGTCTACAGGGGATGGGTGAGGGTACAGTAGGTGAGGACAGAGCTGGTTGCGCAGTGATGTATGGGTCTAAGGGTTATTGTAGGTTGTAGGCTTGTCGGAACAGGTGGATTGTCAGGTTCCTTTTGAAGCTTTCCACAGTAGGTAAGAGTCTGATATGCTGGGGTAGAAAGTTCCATAGTATGGGGGAGGTGCGGGAGAAATCTTGTATACGTTTCTGGGAAAAGGAGATAAGAGAAGAGTAGACAAGAAGGTCTTTTAATGATCTGAGGTTGCGTGCAGGTAGGTACCAGGAGACTAGGTCACAGATGTATGGAGAAGACAGGTTGTGGATGACTTTGTATGTTATGGTTATTGTTTTGAACTGGAGTCTTTGGGTAATTGGAAGCCAGTGAAAGGATTGGCAGAGTGGCAAGGACAGGGAATATTGAGGAAAGAGGTGGATTAATCAGGCTGCAGAGTTTAGGATAGATTGGAGGAGTGCAAGAGTGTTGAAAGAGAGGCCACAGAGCAGGAGGTTGCAGTAGTCGAGGTGGGAGATGATGAGGGCATGCACTAATATTTTTGCTGATCCTTGGTTGAGGAATGCACAAATCTGGGAACTATTTTTGAGTTGTAGTCAGCAGGAGGTGAAGAGGGCTTGGATGTGCGTCTTGAAAGATAGAGCAGAATCGAGAGTTACTCTGAGACAACGAACTTGTGAGGCTGGGGAAAGTGAGAATCCATCAACTCTGATGCATAGGCTTGTTGGAGGGGTTGAGAGAGAAGGAGGAAAGACAATTCAGTTTTATCTATGTTAAGCTTTAGGAGTCGCGCAGAGAAGGATGAAATAGCAGACAGACATTGTGGGATTTTGGTTGGTAGGGATATGTGCTATGATCCGGTAACCATGGAAGATTACAAAAAATCCCATTAGTAGAAAAACACCAAGAAAAACAAGAGTAGTTAAAACCTCAGCTGACCGCAATCCCCTATCAGACCACACTAGAAGTAGCCGTGGAGCGTTCCTAAACACTTAGACGCCACGTCACAGCCGGAGAAACTAGCTACACCTCACAGATAGAAATGAGGAAATCTACCTTGCCTCAGAGACATTCCCAAAGGAATATCCAGCCCCCGACATATAGAGATTACGGTGATATAGGAAAACACGATACACAGATAGGAAAAATAGATTTAGCAAAGGCGAGGCCCGACTACCTAGATACAAAGGAAAGATTGCGGTCAGTACAAAAACCCTGCAGAAAAATACCAATCTCCTGATAGTAAAAAAGGCCCTGGAAGTCAAACGACCTCATCACCACTATATCAGGTACTCTTATTAATAATGGGAGAAAACAAAATACCAAAAAGAACACAAAATACAAAAGTGCAAATAATCAAGCTTGACATGGAGAATCTCCCTTTTCTTGCAGAAGAGCTAGCAAAGGGGGGAACCCCATGCTTAACAAACTAGAAAAGCAAATTTTCACCTGCAAGAAAACAGATTCCAAACAAAACAAAAGAAAAACAAACACCCTAAGGTGTAAACCAGTGTAAACCAGGAAGCAAAGCAAAAGCTTGCAAACTTATCTGCAGAGGTCTTGCACAGGAAAACAGGGAAGGATAGAACTGCAAGCTATGTTCAGAAACTAAGAAAAATTCAACTATCACCGGCACCAGCAAGACAAAAAATGCTCTCCTACATACACCAGGCTTGTCTGCAATAGGACTTCCTTAATTTCCAATTAATGCCGACACCTGTCTGAGTCACAGACTCAGGCTCAGCTTCACTACCATTCCTGCCCACCAGAGGGAGCTCCAAAACAGCACCCACACAGACGACATTCACAACAGAGGTGATGTCAGGTCCAGTGAGGTAGATTTTCGTATCATCAGCATAAAGATGATACTGAAAGCCATGGGACTCTATGAGCTGTTCCTGGCCGAAGGTGTAGATGGAGAACCACAGGGGTCCAAGAACTGAACCTTGGGGCACACTGACAGATAGAGTGTGAGATGAGGAAGTTGTTTGAGAGTGGGAGACACTGAAAGACAGGTCAGTAAGGTATGAAGAGATCCAAGATGGGGCCAAGGCTGTGATGCTCAGAGATGCGAGAATCTGTAATAGGAGGAAGTGGTCCACTGTGTTGAAGGCAGAGGACATGTCAAGAAGGAGGAGGACAGAGTAGTGTCGCTTGGCTTTGGCGGTTAGTAGCATTGGTGACTTAAATTATTGCAGTTTCAGTGGAGTGATGTTATCGGAAGCCAGATTGTAACCTTTCAAAGAGGGAGCAGGAGGAGAGGTGGGAGGACAGTTCAAGATGGACATGTTATTCCAGTAGTTTTGAGCCAATAGGGGAGAAGTGATATTGGGCGATAGCTAGACACAGAGGCTGGGTCAAGGGAGGGCTTTTTGAGGATGAGTGTAAAGCAAAGCATGTTTAAAGCATGAAGGGAATACACCAGTTGTTACTGATAGGTTGAAGAGATGGGTTAGAGTTGGGATGACTACTGCGGTGAGGTTGGGGATGAGGTGGGACGAAAGCGGGTCAAGTACACAGATGGTGAGATGTGATTTTGAGAGTACAGTATAAAGATTATCTTCTGTCATGGTGGAGAAGCTGCATTTGGAGGAAAAGGGCTGAGTAGTTGTGAGGAGAGGCTGTGGGGATTGTGGGCCAAAGCTTCCTCTGATGTTATCAATCTTCTGCTTGAAGAAAAAGGTAAGGTTTTCAGCTGAGATGAGAAGAAAGGGAGGTGGCACTGGGGGACAGAGGAGAGAATTGAAAGCGTTGAATAGCTGTTTAGGGTTGTCAGACAGTGAGGATATGAGAGATGAGAAGTAGGTTTGTTTAGCAGCAGTGAGTATGGACATAAAAGTATTAAGGGACTGTTTATATGAAATGAAGTATCCAAGTATATTAATGGAAAGCTGTGTGGAAGGATAAAGTGTGGTAGAAAAAGGTGCACAAGGAACATGATAACCACAGCCTTGATAGGATTGTTAAGAAAAGGCCATTCAAAGATTCAAACATTTTCGGGATGTTCACAAGGAGTGGACTGCTGCTGGAGTCAGTGCTTGAAGAACCACCACACACAGTGTTATCCAGTACATAGGCTACAATTGTCACATTCCTTGTGTCAAGCCACTATGACCAATAGACAACGCCAGAAGCATCTTACTTGGGCCAAGGAGAAAAAGAACTGGACTGTTGCTCAGTTGTCCAAGATGTTGTTTTCAGATTAAAGTAAATTCTGTATTTCATTTGGAAATTAAGGTCCCAGAGTTTGGAGAAAGAGTGGAGAGGCACATAATCCAAGCTGCTTGAGGTCTAGTGTGAAGTTTCCACAATCAGTGATGGTTTGAGGAGCTGTTGTGAATGTCATCCGAGTGGCTGCTGGTGTGGCGCTCCCTCTGGTTCCCAGGAATGATAATGAAGCTGAGTCTGAATCTGTTACTCAAACAGCTGTTGGAGTTAATTGGGAATCCAGGAAGTCCTATTGCAGATCAGCCTAGTGTATTGAGGAGAGCAGTTTCTGCCTGGTGGCCGCCGGAGATAACTGTTTTCCTGCTGCTTCTGCAGATGGCTGTGAGTTTTCCCTTTGGTTTCTCCCATTTCATCTGTGCCTGAATCAACTCCAGATAGGTTTGCTAGTTTCTGTGCTTAATTGCTGAAATTGCACTTAATGGTGTTTCTACTTATTCCATTTGGTTCTGTTTGGTTTCTTGTATGTGAGAATCTGTCTCACTGCTTTTGTGAGCAGGACAGTTCCTCCAGCAAGAGAGGGAGCTTGCTCCCTGTTCATGTTTGGGTTATTTTTACTTTAGAATATTGTTTGTTCTGTGATTTTGCTTCTTCCCATTACATCTCCAGTTCTGTTTAAAGTGTCTGGCACAAGAGTACCTGATATAGCGGGGGAAGACCGAGTGGTCTTAGCATATTTTTCCTATCAGGAGTTTGGTATTTTTTGCAGGTTTTTTTGCTGGCTGCAATCAGTTATCTGTCCTGTTGTATCTAGCAAGTGGGGCCTCACCTTTGCTAATCTATATTTTCTATCTGATAAATGTGTTTTCTTACATTACAGTCGTTGCATGTTGGGGGCTTGCTATTTGTTTGGGGACTGCTCCGGGGCAAGTTAGGATTCTTCATTTCAGTCACTGAGATGTAGCTAGTTTCTCCAGTAGTGACGAGTTGTCTAGGTGTGTTAGGAACATCCCACTGCTACTTCTAATGTTGTCTGATAGATAGAGGATTGAGGTCAGCTTAGTTTCCAACTACTCTTGTGGTTTTATTTTTTCCTGATTAACGGGACTTTTTGTGATTGGCCACAGTTACCAGTTCATAGCAGTATCATTGGCTTTACAACAAAAATGGTACTCAAAAGAAGGAAAAATGTTTTTTTATTCGGTATATTTTTCCTCTTATTCTTTGGGTTCCATGGAAGATCTTTTGCTGGATGGATAATAACCAGTTTTCTGATCGTGTTGAGCAATTTGCTTCTGAGGTTCTGGGTAGATCAGCTTATCTTAGACAGACTCCTGTTGTAGAACCTAAAATTCCCCTTCCTGAACTTTTCTCGGGGGACAGGTGTAAATTCCTGAACTTTAAAAATAATTGTAAATTATTTTTTGTCTTAAGACCCAAGTCCTCAGGGAGTCCCATGCAGCAGGTTAGGATTGTCATCTCCTTGTTGCGCAGTGACCCTCAGGACTGGGCCTTTTCCTTGGTACCTGGTGATCCAATCCTTGCTGATGTGGATTCCTTTTTTCAGGCCATGGGATTGTTGTATGACGAACCTAATATTGTGAATCAAGCTGAGAAGGCCTTGATGGCATTGATCCAGGGTCAGGATTCCGCTGAAATTTTTTGCCAGAGATTCCGAAAGTGGGCGGTCCTTACCAAATGGAATGATGATGCTCTTGTGGCACTTTTTCGGAAGGGTCTTGCGGATACTGTTATGGTGGGATTTTCTATTTCTTCTGGTCTAGATGCCTCTATGACCTTAACTATTCAGATTGATAGACATTTACTCGAGCGCAAAACGATACGTGCTGATGTATTGCTTGTGGAACAGTCTTCGGAGCCTATGCAGTGTAATAGGGTTCTCTCTCATAATGAGCAGCAGGGTTTTAGACGGAGAAACAAGTTGTATTTCTATTGTGGAGACACTTCTCACACTATCCCTGTCTGCCCTAAACGAGAAAAGATATTTGCTTGTTCATTTACTGTGGGTACCATGCAACCTAAATTTCTTTTGTCAGTCTCTATAATTTGCTCGTTATTCTCGTTTTCTGCTATGGCTTTTCTTGATTCAGGGGCTGGCCTGAACTTAATGGATTTTGGGTTTGCTATATGTTAGGGCCAGGTGGACGGGCAAACCCAGGAGGTGGATCCACTGGGCTGAACACCTCACCGAGGGCAAGGTGCCCGGTAGCCGGAGCACTAGCAGGACAGTCCGTTCAGAGGAGTGGAGTGAAGGAGTCCCTGGGACCACGGGGTCTCTGATGGTAATCCGGGTGACGGAGCTCAGGTTCGGAGGCCGAGATGACGTCAGGCAGAGTCCGGAACCAATGGAGCGAGAAGGCGGGTCACCACAGGGATCGGAGATGGTAGGAACTGACGGGATGGCAGGCCGTCACCGTTCGGGGTTCGGGTATCGTCAGGACCGGTTGGCGAGGCAGGAGCGGCTCTACGAGAGAGATAGGTGAGTATATCACAAGACACAAGGAGACCTGACTCCTAGCTTAGAAAACACGAAGAACAGGCCCCGCCCACTTGGAAAGGATCCCCCTATATACCCAGTACCTGATCCTTCAATATCCTGTTGGAGGACACTGGCCCTTTAAGAGAGGGTCAATGACCGCGCGCGCGCCTTAATGCGCATGCGCGAGGCCCGGGTGCCAGAAGCCAGGGCAGGGAGCGGTGAACAGGAGGCAGGAGAGCCGGGCTGGAGCAGAGCTGCCGACGGGCGCCGGGAGCGGGGACCGGGCCGCCTGGGGACCGCAGGTGATGGGGCCTGGAGGCTGTGGAGCGGGGGACGCCTGGCAGAGGAGCCGGGGAGCGAGGCAGGGAAGCCGGGGAGCGTGGCAGGGGAGCCGGGGAGCGAGGCAGGGGAGCCGGAGAGTGTGGCAGGGGACCCGGGGAGCGTGACAGTACCCCCTCCCCCACGCCCCCCTCCCCGCAACCGGGACAGGAAGGCACGTATCAGAGGAGTACCCACATTCTCCCGGGGTTCCCAGGACCTATCCTCAGGACCATACCCTGCCCAGTCCACCAGGAAGAACGGTCGGCCCCGTACGGTTTTCATGGCCACGATATCCCTTACCGCATAGATGTCATCATCAGCAATAGGAGGAGGAGCAGAACTGGCAGCAGCGGAGAAGGGACCAAGGACAACCGGCTTGACCAGGGAGACGTGGAAGGAGTTGGGTAATCTCATCGTGGCCGGGAGCTGCAGCTTGTAGGAGACCTCATTTATTTTGCTGAGGACTTTAAACGGCCCGATGTAGCGATGACCCAGCTTGTATGATGGTAGCTTCAATCGGACGTACTTGGAGGCAAGCCAGACCAGATCTCCTGGAGAGAAACACGGAGGATCCAGACGTCTTTTGTCTGCGTGTCTCTTCATCCGCAGGGAAGCACGTCCAAGGGACGTCTTGACAGAGTCCCAAATTGTTGTAAAGTCACGGACTACAGCATCAGCAGCAGGGACATCCGAGGAAGAGGATACAGGTAAAGGGACGGAAGGCTGAAGTCCGTAAACGACATGGAAGGGAGAGCTGGAGGAGGACTCACTGACGTGGTGGTTATGGGAGAATTCAGCCCAAGGAAGAAGCGTGGACCAGTCGTCGTGATGGGCGTTAACGTAGTGACGTAAGAAGGAGGTCAAGATCTGATTGACTCGTTCCACTTGGCCATTCGACTGAGGATGGTAGGCTGAAGAAAAGTCCAGAGTCACTCCCAGATGTTTGCAGAGGGCCCTCCAGAAGCGGGAGGTAAACTGAGTTCCTCTGTCGGACACAATGTGAGATGGAAAGCCATGCAACCGGAAGATGTGCTGTATGTAAGCGTCAGCGAGTTCCTGGGCAGAGGGCAGTCCAGCCATAGGGACGAAATGAGCCATTTTGGAGAACCGATTCACCACGACCCATATGACTGTGTGTCCAGAGGACAGGGGCAAGTCCGTAATAAAGTCCATTGCAATGTGTTGCCACGGAACGGAGGGTATAGGCAGAGGCAGAAGACGACCATATGGCAGGTGTTTGGGCGTCTTGTTCCTGGCACAAGAGGAGCAGGCTGAGACAAAAGAAGCGACGTCCGTGCGAAGGGATGGCCACCAGTAGTGACGTACAATTGTACTCCATGTTTTCTTCTGACCAGCATGGCCGGCTATTTTCGAGGCATGGCCCCAGTGCAACACTTTTTGCCTGTCAGTCTCAGAGACATAGGTCTTCCCGGGCGGTATCTGGGCCAGGGTGACAGGAGCCACCGGAATGATCTTACTAGGGCAGATGATGGGCTGGGATGTCTCCTCCTCCTGCTCCATGGGCATGAATGACCTGGACAAGGCATCTGCTCGTACATTCTTGTCCGCGGGTCGAAAATGGAGCTGAAAATTGAACCTGGCAAAGAACAAGGACCACCTGGCTTGCCGTAGGTTCAGTCGCTGAGCGGACCGCAGGTATTCCAGGTTCTTGTGGTCCGTGTAAATTATCACGGGGTACACTGCTCCCTCCAGAAGGTAGCGCCATTCCTCCAGAGCCAGTTTGACTGCCAATAGCTCTCGGTCACCGATGGTGTAGTTGCATTCAGGCGCTGAGAAGCTCTTGGAGAAGAAACCGCAAGTAACCATCTTCCCGGAGGAGGACTTCTGCATGAGCACTGCTCCGGCTCCCGAGGAGGAGGCATCCACCTCCAAGGTGAACTGTCGGTTTAACTCAGGACGGTGGAGCACAGGGGAAGAAGCAAATGCCTGTTTCAGGGAGCCAAACGCGGCGTCGGCCGCAGGTGACCAGTCCTTTGGATTAGCCCCCTTCTTGGTCAAGGCGGAGAGAGGTGCAGTCAGAGCAGAGAAGTGAGGGATGAACTGACGGTAATAGTTTGCGAATCCCAGAAAGCGTTGGATTGCCTTCAGTCCGGAAGGAGGGGGCCAGTTGAGAATGGAAGAGACCTTCTCCGGGTCCATCTGCAGACCGGTATCGGAGATTACGTAACCCAGGAAGGGAAGAGAAGACTGCTCGAAGACACACTTCTCGTACTTGGCGTACAGACGATTCTCTCTCAGTCTTTGTAGTACCAGCTGCTTGTTCTCTCTGTGGGTCTGGAGGTCCGGAGAGAAGACCAGGATATCATCCAGATACACCACCACACAGACGTAGAGAAGGTCCCGGAACACGTCGTTCACCAATTCCTGAAACACTGCTGGTGCGTTACAGAGGCCGAAGGGCATCACACAGTATTCATAGTGCCCATCGCGAGTATTGAATGCGGTCTTCCATTCGTCCCCAGAGCGGATGCGGACCAGGTTGTAGGCACCCCGAAGATCCAACTTGGTAAACACACGAGCTCCTCTAAGCCGATCAAACAATTCGGGGATGAGCGGCAGGGGGTATTTATTTTTCACGGTGATCTGGTTCAATCCCCGGTAGTCAATGCATGGGCGTAGGTCGCCCTCTTTCTTCTTAACGAAGAAGAAGCCTGCTCCCGCAGGAGAGGAGGATCTCCGAATGAATCCCCTTGCCAGGTTCTCCGTGATGTAGGCAGACATGGCCCTTGTTTCAGCAGGAGACAGCGGATATATCCGTCCTCGAGGTGGTGTAGTTCCCGGGAGTAGGTCGATGGCACAGTCATAAGGACGATGTGGCGGAAGTACCTCTGACTCCTTTTTATCAAAGACGTCCGCGAAGGACCAATAGGCCGAGGGCAGTCCCGGTAGGGACTCCGGAACCGGAGGTCGTCGGATGGGCTGTATAGTCTTCAGACAGTTCTCGTGGCAAGAGGAGCCCCATCGGGTGATTTCACCAGTACCCCAGCTGACTGACGGTTCGTGTGTCCGTAACCAGGGGAGTCCCAGCAGGATTTGATGGGACATGTGTGGGAGGACGTAGAGAGTGATGTTCTCGGTGTGCAGGGCACCGATACGTAGTTCCACCGGCTTGGTGATCCACGAGATGGTGTCAGAGAGGGGTCTCCCATCTACAGAGGCAATCACGAGGGGTTTGTCGAGTGGAGTAACAGGCACCTGGTACTTGTCCACCGTGGCCTGCTGGATGAAATTGCCTGCTGCCCCGGAATCGAGGTACGCCTCGGCCGTGAACCGCGTCTCTCCCGTTGTCACTTGAACAGTCCACGTAACCGGGTCTGAGAGAGTCCCAGCACCTAGGGTGGCCTCTCCTACCAACCCTAGGCTTTGGAGTTTCCCGGCCTCTCTGGACAGGAGCGTAGAAGGTGTGTGCCCTCTCCGCAGTAGAAGCAGAGGCCCTTGGCGAGCCGTTCTGCTCGGCGTTGTTCGGACTTCCGCAAACGGTCAATCTGCATGGGCTCGTGGACAGAGACACCAGACGACGCTGACTGAAGTACGGCGGGCTTCTGCGGAGGAGAGGAATGCCGTATCGGACGTCTCTCACGGGACACCTCTTTGGATCGTTCCTGGAATCTGAGGTCCACGCGGGTGGCTAGTGCGATCAGGGCATCCAAGGTGGAAGGAACATCGCGGCCTGCCAGCTCGTCCTTAATACGGCTGGAGAGTCCTTCCCAGAAGGCGGCGGTGAGGGCTTCATTGTTCCATCCCAATTCTGAGGCCAAAGTGCGGAAGCGGATGGCATACTGCCCTACCGTCATAGTCCCCTGACGTAGCCTGAGGAGTGATGAGGCGGATGCAGCGGCACGTCCAGGTTCGTCAAAGGTGTTTCTTAATGCCTGCAGGAAGTCCTGGATGTTAGTGGTCACAGGGTCCTCCTTTTCCCACAAGGGGTTCATCCAGGCCAGTGCCTCACCCTCTAGATGGGACATCACAAACGCCACCTTGGCTTGGTCGGAGGCAAACAAGTGCGGAAGCAGCTTGAAATGGAGGGAGCACTGGTTTAGGAATCCTCTGCAGGTCTTGGGATCTCCGGCATATCGGGGTGGAGAAGCCAAGCGGAGTTTAGAAGCTTCCGAGGTAGCCGCCACGGGAACCGTGGCCGTGGACTGTGCAGTAGCAACCTGAGACGCCATGGACGTGGCAGATGCTTGCAGCGTCTGCAGGCGGGTATCCACAGAGGACATGAAGGCCAGCATGCGGGTCTGGGTCTCGCGCTGTCGTACGAGTTCCTGCTGCAGGGTGCCCAGCTGGGCCGCTAGTGCTTCGGCGGTATCCATGGCCTGTTCTTACTGTTAGGGCCAGGTGGACGGGCAAACCCAGGAGGTGGATCCACTGGGCTGAACACCTCACCGAGGGCAAGGTGCCCGGTAGCCGGAGCACTAGCAGGACAGTCCGTTCAGAGGAGTGGAGTGAAGGAGTCCCTGGGACTACGGGGTCTCTGATGGTAGTCCGGGTGCCGGAGCTCAGGTTCGGAGGCCGAGATGACGTCAGGCAGAGTCCGGAACCAATGGAGCGAGAAGGCGGGTCACCACAGGGATCGGAGATGGTAGGAACTGACGGGATGGCAGGCCGTCACCGTTCGGGGTTCGAGTATCGTCAGGACCGGTTGGCGAGGCAGGAACGGCTCTACGAGAGAGATAGGTGAGTATATCACAAGACACAAGGAGACCTGACTCCTAGCTTAGAAAACACGAAGAACAGGCCCCGCCCACTTGGAAAGGATCCCCCTATATACCCAGTACCTGATCCTTCAATATCCTGTTGGAGGACACTGGCCCTTTAAGAGAAGGTCAATGACCGCGCGCGCGCCCTAATGCGCATGCGCGAGGCCCGGGTGCCAGAAGCCAGGGCAGGGAGCGGTGAACAGGAGGCAGGAGAGCCGGGCTGGAGCAGAGCTGCCGACGGGCGCCGGGAGCGGGGACCGGGCCGCCTGGGGACCGCAGGTGATGGGGCCTGGAGGCTGTGGAGCGGGGGACGCCTGGCAGAGGAGCCGGGGAGCGAGGCAGGGAAGCCGGGGAGCGTGGCAGGGGAGCCGGGGAGCGAGGCAGGGGAGCCGGAGAGCGTGGCAGGGGAGCCGGAGAGCGTGGCAGGGGACCCGGGGAGCATGACACTATACAGTTGTGGCTTTCCCATGGTACCTTTGCAAAAACCTATTCCTTTAAGGGGCATTGATGCTACTCCCTTAGCTGAGAATAAACCCCAATTTTGGACCCAGGTGACTATGAGGGTTGCACCAGCTCATCAGGAGAATTGTAAATTTTTGATACTACACAACTTGCATGATATTTTGGTACTGGGATTCCCTTGGCTGCAAACCCATAATCCAGTTCTAGATTGGAGATCCTTGTCTGTGGTTAGTTGGGATTGTCCATGTGTGCATAATGACCTTTCTGTGCTGTCTATTTCTGCTCAGACACAGGATGTACCTGAATATTTGTCAGACTTCCTTTATGTGTTTAACACCTTCACGACCTTTGACGGATCTAGCCGTCATGGTGCCCTGGTACTTAAAGACCCATGACTGATACATCCGTCATGGCGGAATCGCGGCACCAGAGCACCGGGCACCGCCATCGGTTTTAAAAAACTGTAGATTCGGGAAGGAGAGGACTGCTTTCTTTCTGCTGCCTGCTTGTATCTGCCGCTCCACTGCCCCTGCATCTGCCGCTCCACCGCCCCTGCATCTGCCGCTGCACTGTCCCCATCAGCTACTGCACTCTCCCATCAGTCGCTCCACCGCCCCTGCATCTGCCGCTGCACTCTCCCCATTAGCCACTGCACTCTCCCCATCAGCCACTGCACTCTCCCCATCAGCCACTGCACTCTCCCCATCAGCCGCTCCACTGCCCCTGCATCTGCCGCTGCACTCTCCCCATTAGCCACTGCACTCTCCCCATCAGCCGCTCCACCGCCCCTGCATCTGCCGCTGCACTCTCCCCATCAGCCGCTCCACCGCCCCTGCATCAGCCGCCGCACTCTCCCCATCAGCCACTGCACTCTCCCCATCAGCCGCCCCACCGCCCCTGCATCAGCCGCTGCACTCTCCCCATCAGCCGCCGCACTCTCCCCATCAGCCGCCGCACTCTCCCCATCAGCCGCCGCACTCTCCCCATCAGCCGCTGCACTCTCCCCATCAGCCACTGCACTCTCCCCATCAGCCGCCGCACTCTCCCCATCAGCCGCTCCACCGCCCCTGCATCTGCCAATGTACTCTCCCCATCAGCCACTGCACTCTCCCCATCAGCCGCTCCACCGCCCCTGCATCAGCCGCCGCACTCTCCCCATCAGCCTCCGCACTCTCCCCATCTGCCGCTGCGCCCCTGCATCTGCCGCTTCGCCCCTGCATCTGCCACCTCACTCCCCCATCAGCCTCTGCGCCCCTGCATCTGCCACCTCACTCCCCCATCAGCCTCGTCGCCCCTGCATCTGCCACCTCACTCCCCCATCAGCCTCTGCCCCCTCCCTGATCTGCTGCCTGCTCTCTGCCATCCCCTTAATCCTCTGCCCCCTCTCCCCCCTCCTGGATCTGCTGCAATCCTGCTGCTTAGATCCATTCTGTAAGGTAGCTATCCCCAATCTCACCTCCCACTCCCATTCCACCCTTCCTCTCGCCCCCCCTTCCTCCGCCGCTCCTCCATCCGCCGCGCCCTCTCCCATCCTCCACCGCGCCCCCTCTCCCATCTTCCGCCGCCCCCTCTCCCATCCTCCGCCGCGCCCCCTATCCCATCCTCCGCTGCTCCTGCATCCGTTGCGCCCTCTTCTATCCTCCATCCTTTTTCCATCCCACCTGGTCCCCCCCCCTTTTTGCAGCACATCCGTGCATTCATGCTAATTTTTTTATGTAAACTAAGAAAGAAATACAAATAAACTTAGTGTAGGGCCAGTAAAATTGTACTGTAGTAATCGTCAACTACAGTATTTTTTACTGAATATTGTAAGAGTCAGCCCAGTGCCACATGTGAGAGCCTCACTCCGCATCATCCGGCACGGTCGCTCTCTTCCAGACAGGAGTGTGCGGCTGTGTCGGGTGATGCGATGCGAGATTTGTGCATTGCTCTCACGTGTGGCACTTGCTTTAGTGTCAGTTGCAGGCGCTCATTAAATATATCTATATATATATAATTTTTTTTTTTTTTACTGATGTCTATTTTTTATTTTGCCAAACTAATATTTCTTTGTATGGGGGGGGTCTAGTTTCCAACATGGGGTCAGATGTGGGGGAGCTCCACTGTTTGGGCACATCAGGGGGATCTCCAAACGCAACATGGTGCGGCTAACAATTCCAGCTAATTTTCCATTTAAAAAGTCAAATGACGCTCCTTCCCTCTGGAGCTCTACCGTGCGCCCAAACAGTGGTTTTCTGCCACATATGAGGTATCAGCGTACTCAGAACAAATTGCCCAACAAATTTTGCGGTCCACTTTATCCTGTTACCCCTGTACAAATTAAAAAATGGAGCCTAAAATAACATTTTGTGGAAAAAAAAGTACTTTTTTGTTTTTATGCCTCAATGTAGGAAGCACGTGAGGGTTCAAAGTGCTCATTACCCATGTAGATTTATGCCATGGGGGTCTAGTTTCCAAAATGAGGTCACTTGTAGGGGAGCTCCATTGTTTAGGCACCTCAGCGGGTCTCCATACGCAACATGGCCTATGCTAATAATTCCAACCAATTTTGATGTGAAATGGCGCTCCTTCTCTTCTGAGCCCCGCCGTGTGCCCAGACAATTACTTTCCACCACATATGAGGTATCTGTGTACTCAGGAGAAATTGCACAATACATTTTATGGTGCATTTTTTTCTGATACCCTTGTGGAAAAAAAGCTACCTGGTTGAAATAACAATTTCATGGTAAAAAAAAATATATATATATTTTCACGGCTGAACATTCTAAACTTTTGTGAAGCCTCCAGGGGTTCAAAGTGTTCAATAAACATCTAGATAAATTCAATGAGGGGTCTAGTTTCCAAAATGGGGTCACTTGTGGGGGAGCTTTAATGTTTAGGCACCTCAGGGGGTCTCCAAACACAACATGGCATCCACTAACAATTCCAGACAATTTTGCGTTTGAAAAGTCAAATGTCGCTCCTTGCCTTCCGAGCCCTGCTGTGCGCCCAAACATTTGATTTCCACCACATATGAGGTATCTGTGTACTCAGGAGAAAATGCACAATACATTTTATGTTGCAATTTTTCCTGATACGCTTGTGGAAAAAAAATCTACCTGGTTGAAGTAACAATTTCGTGGTAATTTTTTTTTTTTTTATTTTCACGGCTCAAAGTTATTAACTTTTGTGAAGCCCCCAGAGGTTCAAAGTGCTCAATAAACATCTAGATAAATTCCATGAGGGGTCTAGTTTCCAAAATGGGGTCACTTGTGGGGGAGCTCCATTGTTTAGGCACCTCAGGGGGTCTCCAAACGCAACATCGCATCTGCTAATTATTCCAATTTTGCTTTCAAAAATTCAAATGATGCTCCTCTTCCGAGCCTTGCCGTGCACCCAAACAATTGATTTCCCCCACATATGAGATATCGGTGTACTCAGGAGAAATTGCACAATTAATTTTATGGTGCATTTTTCCTGATACCCTTGTGAAAATGCTAAATTTTATGGCTAAAGTAACATTTGTGTGTAAAAAAGTAAAATTTTCATTTTTTTCCTTCCACATTGCTTTGGTTGCTGTAAAGCTCCTAAAGGGTTAATAAACTTTTTCGATGTAGTTTTGAGCAGTGTGAGGGGTGCAGATTTTAGAATGGGGTCACTTTTGGGTATTTTCTGTCACCTAAGTCTCTCAAAGTCACTCCAAATGTGATGTGGTACCTAAAAAATATTTTTGTAAATTTTGTTGGAAAAATGAAAAATTGCTGATGAACTTTGAACCCCTCTAACTTCCTAATGGAAAAAAAAATTGTTTCGAAAATTGCGCTGGTGTAAAGTAGACAAGTGGGAAATGTTATATAGCAACTATTTTGTGTGACATATCTCAGATTTATGGGCATAAAATTTCAAATTTTGAAAATTGCAAAATTTTCAAAATTTTCGCCAAATTTCCAAAATTTTCACAAATAAACGCAAAAAATATCGGCCTAAATTTACCATTGACATGAAGTACAATATGTCACGAAAAAACAATCTCAGAATTGCCAGGATCCGTTGAAGCGTTCCAGAGTTATAACCTGTCAAAGTGACACTGGTCAGAAATGTAAAAAATGGCCAGGTCTTTAAGGTGAAAACAGGCTGGGGGCTGAAGGGGTTAATGACTGGATCTGATTCCTTGCCTCCCCATAGGGAGTGTGATTGTGCCATTGACTTAGTGCCAGGTTGCAAATTTCCTAAGCATCGGATTTTCAATTCCAAACTGAAACCTTGAACCTTCTTATCTCGGAAATGTTCTCCATCTGAACGAAACTATGATGTGGGTAATCGGAAATTATTGGCTATGAAGTGGGCTTTTGAAGAATGGAGACATTGGTTGGAGGGGCTAGACATCAAATTGTGGTGCTCACTGATCATAAGAATCTGACCTACCTTGAATCTGCCAAGAGACTGAATCCTAGGCAGGCCAGATGGGCTCTATTTTTTACGCGTTTTGATTTTGTGGTCTCTTTTCTACCAGGCATGAAGAATATTAATGCAGATGCCCTCTGTAGAAGTTTCTTTGCTGATTCTCTTGATGTTGCTGAGCCATCTACCATCCTGAATGAAGGTGTGGTCCTCTCCGCCATTTCGCCCGATTTGAGGTTAGCACTTGGGAGATTTCAGGGGGACAAACCTGAGAGATGTCCTGTGGGGAAAATGTATGTTTCTGATCAATGAAGGAGTAAAGTTACATCCGAGATTCATTGTTCCGTCTTTGCTGGTCATTTTCGGATTTTTGGTACTAGCGGTCTTTTTGATGGCCTTCTTTATCTCGGGATATCAAGAGTTTTGTGCAATCTAGTGTTTTTTTTCCCAAGCCTTCTTGTTCACGTTCTAGTGGGTTGTTATTACCCTTGCCTGTACCTAAGAGACCTTGGACTCATATCGCTATAGATTTTATTTCGGATCTTCCTGTCTCTCAGAGGATGACAGTTATTTGGGTTATTTGTGATAGATTTTCTAAGATGGTCCATTTGGTACCATTGCCTAAGTTGCAGTCTTCATCAGAGTTGGTTCGTTTACATGGTATTCCTGAGAATATTGTGTCAGACAGAGGAGTTCAGTTTGTGTCCAGATTTTGGAGAGCATTTTGTTCTTAATTAGGAGTTGGGCTGTCTTTTTCTTCTGTGTTTCATCCTCAGACCAATGGTCAGGCTGAGAGAGCAAACCAGACCTTGGAGACCTATTTGAGGTGTTTTGTATGTGCGGATCAGGATGACTGGGTTTCGTTTTTGTCATTGGCAGTGTTTGCTCTCAATAATAGGGCTAGCTCTGCTACTTTGATGTCTCAGTTTTTCTGCCATTTTGGGTTTCATCCCAGGTTTTCTTCAGGGCAGGTTGAGGCTTCGGCATGTCTGGGAGTTGGTTCTGTGGTGGAGAGAATGCAGCAGATTAGGGGTCAGGTAGTAGACAAATTGTTTCAGGACCAGGAGAATGGCCAAAGGTTTGCCAACCGGCGTAATACTGTTGGTCCCTGGTTTAAAGTGGGGGACATGGTTTGGTTGTCCTTCAAATATATTCCTATGAGAGTTTATTCCCCTAAGTTTAACCCCTTAACGACCCATGACGTACTAGATACGTCATGGATCGTGTTCCGGTAAGCCCCGCCCCCTGCCGCCGGCAGGCGGCGGCGAGACGCGCACATATCAGCTGTTATCAACAGCTGATATGTGTGCCTGCTAGCCGCGGGTGGAATCGCTTCCACCCGCGGCCATTAACCCCTTACATTTCGCTACCAAAGTCTTGGCAGCGATATGTATATGGGCGCCGCCATGACAGTGACTTACCCCGCCCCCGCCGGAAGTCACGTGACATGATCACGTGACTTTCGGCGGTTGCCATGGTAGCACAGGGTCATGTGATGACGCCTGTGGCTAACATGAGTCACTTCCTCTCAATGCCGGAATACAGCCGGCATTGAAAGTGAAGCAGCAAATCTGCAGTTCTCAGCTCTGTAGCTGAGATCTGCAGATAGTGCAGAGCGATCGGATTGCTGATCGCAATAGCACCCTAGGGGGACTAGTAAAATAAAAAAAAAAGTAAAAAAAAAAGTTTTAAAAAATTAAAAAAAAAATAAAAAAACCTAAAAGTTCAAATCACCCCCCTTTCACCCCACTGAAAAATTAAAGGGTTAAAAAAATAAAAAATACACACATATTTGGTATCGCCGCGTTCAGAAATGCCCGATCTATCAAAATATAAAATCAATGAATCTGATCAGTAAACGGCGTAGCGGCAAAAAAATTCCAAACACCAAAATTACGTTTTTTGGTCGCCGCAAATTTTGCGCAAAATGCAATAACAGGCGATCAAAATGTAGCATCTGCACAAAAATGGTACCGTTAAGAACGTCAGGTCAAGACGCAAAAAATAAGCCATCACTGAGCCTCAGATCCTGAAAAATGAGAACGCTACGGGTTTTGGAAAATGGCGCAAAACGTGTGCCACGTTTTTCGGACAAGCTTGTGAATTTTTTTTAACCCCTTAGATACAAGTAAGCCTATACATGTTTGGTGTCTATAAACTCGCACCGTCCTGAGGCATCATACCCACACATCAATTTTACCATATAGTGAACACGGTGAATAAAATATCCCAAAAACTATTGTACAATCCCACTTTTTTTGCAATTTTTCCGCACTTGGAATTTTTTTGCCGTTTTCCAGTACACTATATGGCAAAACTTATGGTTTCATTTAAAAGTACAACTCGTCCCGCAAAAAACAAGCCCTCATATGGCAAGATTGATGGAAAAATAAAAAAGTTACGCCTCTCGGAAGAAGGGGAGCAAAAAACAAAAACGCAAAAACGGAAAGTGCCCGGGGGCTGAAGGGGTTAAGCCAAGATTTATTGGGCTTTATAAGATTTCGGAGATTATTAATCCCGTATCTTTTCGTTTGGCTCTTCCTGAGTCTTTTAAAATTCACAATATTTTTCATAAGTCTTTGTTGAAGAAACATGTGGAACCAGCAGTTCCCATGGCAGGGGCTCCTGATCCTGTGTTGGTAGATAGGGATCTAGAGTATGAAAGAAAGAACATTTTTGAATTCTCACCCTAATAGACGAAAGCTTCATTACCTTGTTAAGTGGAAGGGTCATGGTCAGGAGAACAATTCTTGAGTTTTTGCTTCTGACATTCACGCTGACAGATTAGTTTGTGCCTTTCATCATGCCCATCCTGACAGACCCGGTGGCTCTGGTGATGGCTCTGTGACCCCTCCTCAAGGGGGGGTACTGTTGTGAATGTCATCCAAGTGGGTGCTGGTGTGGAGCTCCCTCTGGTGGCCAGGAATTGTAATGAAGCTGAGTCTGAATCTGTGACTCAAACAGCTGTTGGAGTTAATTGGGAATCCAGGAAGTCCTATTGCAGATCAGCCTAGTGTATTGAGGAGAGCAGTTTCTGCCTGGCGGCCGCCGGAGGTAACTGTTTTTCTGCTGCTTCTGAAGATGGCTGGGAGTTTTCCCTTCAGTTTCTCTCATTTATTCTGTGCCTGAATCAACTCCAGATAAGTTTGCTAGTTTCTGTGCTTAATTGCTGAAATTGCACTTAAGGGTGTTTCTGCTTATTCCATTTGGTTCTGTGTTTGGGTTCTTGTATGTGAGAATCTGTCTCTCTGCTTTTGTGAGCAGGGCAGTTCCTCCAGCAAGAAAGGGAGCTTGCTCCTTGTTCATGTTTTATTTGCACTTTAAAATATTGTTTGTTCTGTGATTTTGTTTCTTCCCATTATATCTCCAGTTCTGTTTAAAGTGTCTGGCACAAGAGTACCTGATATAGCGGGGGGAAGACTGAGTGGTTTTAGTATTTTTTTCCTATCAGGAGTTTGGTATTTTTTGCAGGGTTTCTTTCTGGCCGCAATCAGTTATCTGTCCTGTCCTATTGTAGCTAGCAAGTCGGGCCTCACCTTTGCTAATCTATATTTTATATGTATTGTGGTTTTTTACATCACCGTCGCTGCATGTTAGAACTTGCTATTTCTTTGGGGACTGCTCTGAGGCAAGTTAGGATTCCTCATTTCTATCTTTGAGTTGTAGCTAGATTCTCCGGCAGTGACGAGGTATCTAGGTGTGTTAGGAACATCCCACTGCTACTCCTAGTGTTGTCTGATAGATAGAAACTAAGCTGACCGCAATCCCCTAACTACTCTTGAGGTTTTGTTTTTTCCTGATTAATGGTTTTTTTGTGATCGTCCACGGTTAGCAGTTCATAACAGGGAGCTATGTCATCTGCTGTTGTAGATGCAGTGTGTTTTATCAAGACCAAAGTCAGCGCAGCCATCTACCAGGAAATTTTAGAGCACTTCATGCTTCCCTCTGCCAACAAGCTTTTTAAAGATGGAAATTTCATTTTCCAGCAGGATTTGGCACCTGTCCAAAAGTACCAATAACTGGTTTAATAACCACAGTATCACTGTGCTTGATTGGCCAGCAAACTGGCCTGAGCTAAACCTGATAGAGAATTTATGGGCTATTGCCAAGAGGAAGATGAGAGCCACTAGACCCAACAATGCAGATGCGCTGAAGGCTGCTATCAAAGCCACTTGGGCTTCCATAACACTTCAGTAGTGCCACAGGCTGATCGCCTCCATGCCACATTGCATTGATGCAGTAATTCACATAAAAAGAACACCAACCAAGTATTGAGTGAATTTACTGTACATACTTTTCAGTAGGCCAACATTTCTGAGTTTAAAATCATTTTTTCAGTTGGTCTTATATAATATTCTAATTTCTGAGATAATGACCTTTGGGTTTTCATTGACTGTAAGCCACAATCATCAACATTAACATAAACAAACACATGAAATAGATCACTCTGTTTGTAAGGACTCTATATAATATCTGTTTCACTTTTTTGTATTGAATTACTGAAATAAACTAACTTTTTGATGATATTCTAATTTATTGAGATGCACTTGTATAATGTAAATGTATCGCTAATACAATGATCACTAGTGGCATAATCAGGAGCTTTGTAGATAGAAGTGTACATGTAACACAGGAATCACCAATGACTGTTATATGGTATATTCATTATGGTGGAAGTGTACAGGATTACAGTAATCACCAGTGACATTGTACACAGGCGTTCTGTAAATCCTATATAATGTATGTATACAGGTAATATACACACGTGGTCAAAATTGTTGGTACCCTTCGCTTAATGAATGAAAAACCCAGAGTGGTCACAGAAGTAACTTGAATCTGCCAAAAGTAATAATTAATAAAAAATCTATGAAAATGAACAAATGACAGTCAAACATTGCTTTTCAACCATACTTCCACAGAACTCTTAAAAAAATAAAACTCATGAAATAGGCCTGGACAGAAATGATTGTACTCCTGAAAATAATGTGACAAAAGGGACATGTTAAATCAAGGTGTGTCCACTAATTAGCATCACAGGTGTCTACAATCTTGTAATCAGTCAGTGGGCCTGTATATAGGGCTACAGATACTCACTGTGCTGTTTGGTGACATGGTGTGTACCACACTCAACATGGACCAGAGGATGCGAAGGAAAGAGTTTTCTCAGGAGATTAGAATGAAAATGATAGACAAGCATGTTAAAGGTAAAGGTTATAATACCATCTCCAAGCAGCTTGATGTTCCTGTGACTGTAGCCAACCTCCCTGGACATGGCCGCAGGAGGAAAATTGATGATAACAAAAGAGCCCAGAAAATATTCTAAAGAGATTAAAGGTGAACTTAAAGCTCAAGGAACATCAGTGTCAGATCACACCATCCGTCGTTGTTTGAGCCAAAATGGACATGATGGAAGACGACCAAGGAGGACACTAGTGTTGAAAAAAATCATAAAAAAGCCAGACTGGAATCTGCCAAACTACATGTTGACAAGCCAAAATGCTTCTGGAAAAATGTCCTATGGACAGATGAGACAATAATGGAAGTTTTTGGCAAGGCACATCAGCTCTATGTTCACTGACGGAAAAATGAAGCATATAAAGAAAAGAACACTGTCCCTACTGTGAAACATGGAGGAGGTTCGGTTATGTTCTGGGGCTGCTTTGCTGCATCTGGCACAGGGTGTCTTGAATCTGTGCAGGGTACAATGAAATGTGAAGACTATCAAGGGATTCTAGAGGGAAATGTGCAGCTCAGTCTCAGAAAGGTAGTTCTCAGTCGCAGGTCATGGGTCTTGCAACAGGATAATGACCCAAAACACACAGCTGAAAACACCTAAAAATGGCTAAGAGGAAAACATTGGACTATTCTGAAGTGGCCTTCTATGAGCCCTGACCTAAATCCTATTGAGCATCTTTGGAAAGAGCTGAAACATGCCGTCTAGAAAAGGCAACCTTCAAACACGAGACAACTGGAACAGTTTGCTCATGAGGAGTGGACCAAAATACCTATCCAGAGGTATAACTGTCAAAGAAGTTTCTTTGACAGTTATAGGAAGCGTTTGATTGCAGTTCTTGCCTCAAAAGGTTGTGCAACAAAATATTCATTTAAGGAGGAGGGTACCATCATTTCTGTCCAGGCCTATATCATGAGTTTTATGTTTAAAACAATTCTGTGGAAGCTGAAAAGCAATGTCTGACTTTCATTAGTTTATTTTCATAGATTTTTTTTTATTTAGTATTACTTTTGTCAGATTCAAGTTATTTCTGTGACCATTGTGGGCTTTTTTCTTTTCATTAAACAAGGGGTACCAACAATTTTGACCACATGTGTAGTAAGCATAAGTGACATTATAGCTCTTACAATCCTGTGCTCTGGTCATGGTCATATTCTCTGCAACCACAATAGTTACGATGCAACATACAGTACGTTTACTATAAGCACACAGTCAGAGCACTTTTCAATAATTTGCATTGATTAAATGATAGAGGATGTCAAGATTAATGTGGAAATCACAGAATGCATTTGCTGAAAAAAATTAAATGAACACTTAAACAACACAATGTAACTCCAAGTCATTCACACTTCTGTAAAATCAACCTGTCCAGTTATGAAGCAACACTGATTGTGAATCAATTTCTCCTGCTGTTGTGCAAATGGATCAAGTAGCAGATTGAAATGAGCAAGGCAACCCCTATAAAAGGAGTGGTTCTGCAGGTGGTGACCATATCTCTGTTCTCATCCTATTTGGCTGCTGTTTTGGTCACTTTTGCATATTGTCATTGCTCTCACCCTTAGAGGTAGCATGAGGCGGTGACTACAATCCACAGAAGTTGCTCAGGTAATGCAGCTCATCCAGGATGGCACATCAATGCGAGCTGTGGCAAGAAGGTTAGCTGTGTCTGTCAGCAGTGTCCAGAGCTTGGAGCAAATACCAGGAGACAGGCCAGTACACCAGGAGATGTGGAGGGGGCCGTAGGAGGGCAACAACCCAGCAGCAGGACCGCTAACTCCTCATTTGTGCAAGGAGGAACAGGAGAAGCAAAGTTAGAACCCTGCAAAATTGTCTCCAGTAGGCCATTAATATGTCTGCTCAAATTGTCAGAAATAGACTCCATGAGTGTGGCATGAGAGCCCAACGTCCACAAGCGGTGTTGTGCTTGCAGCCCAACTCTATGCAAGGCGATTGACAGATTTGATATTGGTGCCCTGTGCGCTTCACGGATGAGAGCAGGTTCACATTGAGCACATGTTACAGATGTGACAGAGTCTGCAGACGCCATGAAGAATATTCTGCTGCCTGCAACATCACCAAACATGACCGGTTTGGCAGATGGTCAGTAATGTTGTGGGTAGGTATTTCTTTGGGGGGCTGCACAGCCCTCCATGTGCTAGCCAGAGGTACCCTGACTGCCATTAGGTACCGGGATGAGATCCTCAGACCCATTATGAGACCATATGCAGGTGCAGTGGGCCCTGGGTTCTGTCTGATGCATGACAATGCTAAGCCTCATGTGGCTGGAGTGTGTCAGCAGTTCCTGCATGATGAAGGCATTGATACTATGGACTGGCCTGCCCATTCTCCAGACCTGAATCCAATCGAGCACATCTGGGACATCATGACTTATTCCTTCTACCAATGCCTTGTGCACCACAGACTGTTCAGGAGTTGACGGATGGTTTAATCAAAGTCTGGGAGAAGATCCCACAGGAGAACATCCGCCGCATCATCAGGAGAATGCCCAGGCATTGTAAGAAGGTCATCCAGGCTTATGGAGGCCACACACACTACTGAGCTTCATTTCCTTCTCTTGAGGCATTTCCACTGAAGTTGGATCAGCCTGTAATTTGATTTTCGCCTTTGATTTTGAGTGTCATTCCATATCCAGACCTCCATAGAATATTAATTTTGATCTATATTGATCATTTGTACGTTTTATTATTCTCAACACATTCCATTATGTAATGAATAAAGATTTGCATCTGGAGTATTTAACTCATTCAGATCTAGGATGTGACATTTTAGTCTTCCCTTTATTTTTTTGAGCAGTGTATATGAAATGTATTTGCCATTAAACTACAGTGCAACCTCGCTTAACGAGTAACCCACTTAACGAGAATTTCGCTTAACAAGCAAAGCTTTCTGTAAATTTGTAACTCGGTTTACGAGAAAGCTTTGCTGTATGAGCAAAATACTCATCGCACACACTTCCGGTTCCATACAACCACCGCACTCTGACCTGCTCTTGCAGTCCACACAAACACACACAAGCACACACAAGCACACACAAACACACACAAACACACACAAACTCACACACATACAGTATTATGCTCACCTTACCTTCCGTTCCACCACCGGCCTCATGGTTCTTGTAGTCCGCCGGTACATCGCGACGTCCTCGCGGCGAACTACAAGACCCTGGAGGCCGGCGATGGAACGGAAGGTAAGGTGAGCATAATATGTGTACCTTCAGTTCCATCGCCGGCCTCCTGGATCCTGTAGTTCGCCAGTATAGGCTGTACATCGGCAACCATAGCAACGAAGCAGGAACTTCCTGTCACCGCTACTCAAAGGCAGCGCGCTGGCCAATCAGAGGCAAGCGTCTCCTGCCTTTGACGTCAACGCTCTGGCAGTGGAAGTTCCTCCCTCGTCGTTATGGTAACCTGATACACAGCCCTTACCGGAGAGCAGCAAGTCCCAGGAGACCGGCGATGGAACGGAAGGTAAGATGAGCATAATATGTGCGTGTGCGTGCTTGTGTGTTTGTGTGTGTGTGTTTGTGTGAGTTTGTGTGTGTTTGTACGTGTTTGTGCATGTGTGGAATGACACAATAGGGGACCAGGAGGGGACATTTAACAAGTTGTGGAACGAATTGTCTGCATTGCAATGATTTCCTATGGGAAATCTTGCTTTGCTGAATGAGTAACTTGGTTAACAAGCACACTCCCAGAACGGATTGTTCTCGCTAACCAAGGTTCCACTGTATATTGAAAAAGTGGAATAAGCCACAGTAATTTGTAACAAATTCAATAATTGCAATACCTAAATTTCCCACACAGTGGCAATATCTTCACTGCAAGTGTCAATTATTTTTTTTTATCATTGATTTAAATGTACAGTTAAGGTAGAAACAAGAAAAAATGTTTACAGTGTATGGTTCGCATTATCTTTCTTTTTATTAAATTCTGGGAATACAATATGTCTGTGTATGTGTGTGACGCCCCTGGACTATCAGGTTGTCACAGGATATTGCACAATCTGTCCTCCCATGCAGTATCCACCTCCTTCTTGGTTATGGGTCCCCAACTACATGGTGTTGCCTACATCAGCTAATCAAAACCCTAGGTACACTCTGCACCCCCCCTCCAAACACACCAATGGACGGCTTGAGTGGAATAGAGTCGCCACCTGGGGGTTGGAGAGGGGAGGTCAGGAGTGTTAGCAGTAGAGAGAGTAGTTTTGGAAGTGAAGGAGAGAGGAGGTCAGGAGCAGGGCTTCTAGGAAGCTATCTAGGTGGCAGACGGTGGTCTGGGCTTAGAGGAACTGGACCCCGGTCGCAGGGGATTGTGGCAAGGGGCACGGAACTGTCGAGGAGGACAGCCGGCGGCCTTGCACCATCACCGAGCTGGAACCAGGGAACGACGGGGTACGTGGACCCTAGGTCAGGGAGTAGCTTCAGGCAACCTGACAATTTACCCGACGAGAACAAGATCTGCTCTCCACCCGCTCCAAAATCGGGATACTAGCGCAACGAGGGGGATAGGACTTTCCACTAAAACGGTCCAGAAAATCCCAAGCGTGAACCCTCTGCGGCGGCTCCATCACCCGTTCTCCGCGGTGGCGGTGACGGTGGCAGGATCTCCCATCTTCCTCGCCGGCGGCTCCATCTCTCGTCCTCCTCTGCGCGGCGCTGCCTCACGCTGCTGTGACCTCTGCACAGTGAACGCATGGCAGCACGTCGGGGCAGGGAGCTGATTGCAGCTCCTCTGACCCCAGAAGTGGCGGCGTGCTCACAGTTTCATTTATATTCGTGTGCTATAGACGCGACTATAAAGGACTGCGGCGCCCCCTCCCTCCTCCAAAAAGGCACCGGATTTACGGATTTAATAAAGAGTTTGGAGGAGGGAGGAAGATTTAAAAAAATAATAATTTTTTTAAGTTTTGGTCTGGGCGCCGCCCCCCTGGAAGGCGCCGCCCCAGGCACGTGCCCTCAAGTGCCTAATGGCAAATACGGCCCTGATTACAGGACTACTTGTTGTGCTGCCAGGGAGTCCAGCATATTCATGAGCTGTGTATAACCCCTCCCACACCACTGATTGGCAGATTTCTGTGTACACTCAACATCGGCAGAAAGCTGCCAACCAGTTTTGTGGGCAGGATTGTAGTGCTCCATATTCAAATAACTTCTAGGTCTGTAGTAGAGAAAACAGTGATTTTATCAATATGACAGAAAGCAGCTCAGTAAGTGGCACATCACTAGAATCAGGATCTCCGCCCCTACATTATGCTGCTCTCAGATGGGGTAGCAAAAATCTGGTGAGAGATTCCTTATAAGAATTTTTAAATTCCCCTTTATACAGTGATCAAAAAAACAGATCATTTAATAAACTGGAGAATGTGGCTGCATACTATGTAGCAGCTTTCAATGAATTTGCTCCACAACCAAGTTCCCACTGCATTGATGAACTGATAAATATTTGTCCACTGATATTAAAACATATTTTACACTAGAAGAGTTCTCTGACTGTAACTTTCTTTTTTGTAAGATTAAAGGAGGAATGCAGAAAACCTTGTGTGTGACTGGGTGATGGAAAAATTAACCCCTTGAGAGCTATCTAATATGACCAACATTTAGAGTCAGATGGGCGTGCCAAGGACCCACTTTTTACATATCTGAAAGAACACTATAGAGCAAAGGCACAAAATGGTGACTTTTCTGCTATAAATGGAATAAAAGAGAAAGGTACACTTACCTGTTCAAGTTGTACACACAACAAGACATGCACTTAAAGAAGTTGTCCAGTTACCAAAACTGATTTTTTTTTTCTGATAAATCTTGCTAATATGTGCCCCTCAACACATCTATTATGTTTTTTCAGCAAACTTACCTTTTATTGTGTACTAGCAGCACATGCTCATTGCTGCTCCAGCTCTGATGGGGTTAATCTCTCCTCTGACTTCCTGTGTTCAGTTCCTACAAGTCCCAGAATTCTTTGTGGCTCTAGGGCGGTGTCTAGCTTATCTAACACACCCATTGTGTCTAATACACCCACTCTGCTCTCCACCCAAACCCTCCTCCCTGCCTCTTCCCTGTGGATGCACTGAGATCATCAATCACACAGACAGCAGCAGCTCTACACAGCCAGGGAAGAAAG
The DNA here is from genome assembly GCF_048569485.1 of Anomaloglossus baeobatrachus. Lineage (NCBI taxonomy): Eukaryota > Metazoa > Chordata > Amphibia > Anura > Aromobatidae > Anomaloglossus > Anomaloglossus baeobatrachus. The sequence goes on from NC_134355.1 coordinate 440,231,412, forward strand.
TGTGTGTGCGCGTATATACAGTGTGTGTGTATGTGTGCGCGTATATACAGTGTGTGTGTATGTGTGCGCGTATATACAGTGTGTGTGTATGTGTCCGCGTATATACAGTGTGTGTGTATGTGTCCGCTTTACCTTGGCTGTTGATCCAATTTTGGGGGACCCCGTGTTTTTTGTTTTAAATTATTTATTTAATTTAAAATAACAGTGTGGGGGGTCCTCTGTTTTGGATTACCAGCCAAGGTGAAGCTGCCAGCTGTGGTTTGCAGGCTGCAGCCGTTTGCTTTACCCTAGCTGGCTACAAAAGATAGGGGGACCGCATGTCATTTTTTTTTATTATTTATTTATTTTTTGGCTAAATACAAGGCTAAGCACCCCTTAGTGCCACATGAAAGTCACAAAAGGGTGCCAGCTTAGAATATGCAGGGGGTAAGACATTATATATGTATTTCTTATCTATCTATCTATCCATTCATTCATCCCTCTATCCCTCTGTCTCTATATCTATCTATCCATCTCTATATCTACTCATCTATTTATCTTTCTTGCTGCTTCCATTTTTTGCGGTCCGCAAAAAAAAACGGAAGGCACGCAGATGTCACACGGATGCCACTAAGATGCATCCATGAAAAAAAGGACCGTTTTTTGTGGCCCGCAAAAACGGAACGGTCATGTGAATGTAGCCTTAACAGCAGTCGCTGCCTGCTGCCGGTCACATGTGACCGTGTGCGGGCTGTGTGTGCGGGCTGTGTGTACAGGAGTTCAGCTGAGTTCAGATCAGCTGACTCAAGTGTCTGCCGATCAGGCTGGGGCCACACGGGGATTACTGCGATCCCCTCGCATTACACTCGGCTCACGCTCAGTACAGCAGAGCTGAGTGTCATGCGTGTGTCCCTGTGACTGAGGTCCGACTCTGCGAGCAGACCTCAGCTGCGGGGGCGGACCGGCACTCAAGGGGTGGGCCAGCACTGAGGAGGGGTGGGAGGGATTTCTCTCCCTCTCTCCTCCGTAGTCCACCGATGTACCGCAAGTGCAATGTGATTTTTCTCTCACCACTTACACTTGAATGGGTAAAAGAGAGAGTCTTGCATTACAATTGTAGCATGCTGCAATTGTTTTCTCAGTCCAATTAGGGCGGAGAAAATAATCGCTCATGTGTGCTGACACACAGGCTAATATTGGTCCAAGTGGAATGCGATGTTTGACCGCACTCCACTCGCACTGTTTTTCTCGCCGTGTGGCTTAGACCTTACTTGTTCTATGTCCCCCTGCATCCATCGCAGAGTGTGCAGGCTGGAGTTCAGCTGAGTTCAGATCAGCTGACTCCAGTGCTGGAGTGAACTCCGCTGACCTCACAGCCCGTACACGCTGCAATGGATGCAGGGGGACACAGAACAAGTAATCGGCTGACACTGGAGTCATCTAATTACTTGGGATGAATTGAGCAGTAAAATGCTCTGGTGCTCGATGGGCGAAGCCCATGTCGATTTTTTTTAAAAAATTCATTAAAAATAAAAAATAAAAAAAAAATCACATTGTTTGTGGGCTCCCGCTGCATTTTCTATTGTTAAGGGTAACCCAAGCAGCTACTGGCTGCTAACCACCACTGCTTGGTGTTACTTTCACTGGCAATAGAAATCCAGGGAAGCATTTTTTTTTATAAAGGTTTTTGCCTGAAAACTTTTTTAAAAAAATTACGTGGGCTTCGCCATATTTTTGTATCTTAGCCAGGTACAGCAGGCAACCCCCAGCTGCCTATTTGTACCCGGCTGGAAACCAAAAATATAGAGAAGCCCTTTTTTTTTTTTTTATTTCATGAATTTCATGAAATAATTAAAAAAAAAAAAATGACATGGGCTTCGCCGAATTTTTGAGTCCAGCCAGGTACAACTAGGCAGCTGGGGATTGGAATCCGCAGTGAAGGGTGCCCAAACTTTCTGGGCCCCCCGCTGCGAATTGCAGTCCACAGCCGCCCCAGAAAATGGCGCTTTCATAGAAGCGCCATCTTCTGGCGCTGTATCCAACTCTTCCAGTGGCCCTGGTGGCAGGTGGCATGCTGGGTAATAAGGGGTTAATACCAGCTATGTTTTACCAGCTGGTATAAAGCCCGAGATTCTTAATGTCAGGCCAAGTTTGACCTGGCCATTAAGAATCTCTAATAAAGGGTTTAAAAAAAAAAAAAAAAGACCACACAGAGAAAAATACTTTATTAGAAATAAATACACAGACACAGTAGGGACTCCATGTTTATTACTCCCTCTCACCCCTCCACGATGGAGAGATTTCTGTACTGACCATGCCAGGAGAGAGCGAGGGAAAAGAAAGAGAGCGAGGGGGGGAGGAAAAGAAAGCGAGGGGGGGGATGAAAAGTGAGCGAGGGGGGGGAGGAAAAGAGAGCGAGGGGGGAGGAAAAGAGAGCGCGGGGGGGAGGAAAAGAGAGCGAGGGAGGGGAAGAGAGCGAGGGGTGAAGAGAGGGAGGGAAAAGAGAGGGGAGAGGAGAGAGAGATAAGAGGGGGAAAGAGGGGATGGGGAGAAGAGTGGGGGGAGAGAAGAGAGTGGGGAAAGAACGGGGGGGGGCAGAGGTGCTCTGTCACTAACTGTCTCCACTCTGTGACTTGTGGTGCAGGTGACAGAGTGCAGACAGTTGGTCCCATGCAGCAGGACAGATGGCAGAGCACAGCGGTGACATGCCTGTCAGTGTCTTGCTGCTGGGAGGAGCAGATGATCACACTGCCCGACACAGGCCGCTCTCCTGACATCGCAGCAGAGCGGGCGGGTGGAGAGTGTGATCAGATACTTATGTTCAGGGGGGGATTCAGCTGAAGAACCCCAGCCCTGTACTGCACACTGGCGCCCCGTGCCTCACCATCTGCAGGACGCCGGCTCCACACGGACGTCCTCCGGCTCCTCCCCTCGATGCTGGGCTGTGATGTGCGGTAGTCACCGCCCACAGCCCTGTCACTCAATCTGAGTGGTGCCAGCCTCCTCTGACGTACCCGTCTTGTTTGAGAGCCCGGAAATGCCGGGACGTCAGAGGATGCCGGCGGCCACAGCTCCAGGGGGTCATGTGACAGGCACTGAGCGTGCAGGATAGCGCCGCTCAGTGCCATAACTGGAAACAGAAGACAAAGAAAACGCCTAGAAAGGTAAGTAGAACTCCTACAGAAAATAAAAAAAATGGGTGAAGCACCCCTTAATAATGGAGCAGCTGCTGGAAATACACAAGTGCACAGGGCAGTGAAGACAATGCAAAAAAAAAAAAAGACAAAAGAGGGAAGATGTGTTCACTCTGTGCTGCTGCTGAAGACTCTCCAAAGTAAGATCTAGGACTCGCCAGTAGAGAAAAGTGGGGTTTTTTCAACACTTTTCAAAGTCATCACAAGCTTCTCACGCACCCCAGGGCTTTGGGGTACTCAGTCCCGGGCGGTATATTTACTGAGATAATTCACTATGTGGCCATTGCCTGATTTCGTGACCCTGGGGGCTTAAAAGGGGTTATGTACAGGGGAATAATAATAATGTTTTTGTCGTGACACTACTTGAGGGTTGCGGCTATATAGAAGGAGCCGCCACTGCACAGCCTCACTGCTGGGGCTCATGTTAATGGAAGCCTGGATGTTGCGGCCCTCCGCAAGTAGGGCCAGGCCCCAGGGGGATAGATGATGGTGGTTGTTGTTTATGTCTGTTACTAATATTGAGGCACAGAAACAAGGTAAGCTACACAAGGGAGTGCAGTGTAACTGGTTCTTTACTTACTGAGATGTTGCTGGCAACCCGATGGAGGCTGGTCCTCACCGCTGGTCCCCTTAGTTCCAGTGCCAGTATGGTGACCTGGTGGCTTACTTCCCCTGCATCTGTCTCTGGTTGGTGGGTCTCCGTGGCTTGGAGCATCTGGGGGTCCCATCCTGGTCGTCTTTCAGTCTTAGGACCGCTTTACATGCTGTGATCTCACTAGCGAAATCACTAGCATGCGTACACGCCCCCATCGTTTGTGCGTCACGGGCAAATCGCTGCCAGTGGCGCACAAAATCGCATGGACCCGTCACACTACTAACCTGCCTAGTGACGTCGCTGTGACTGGCGAACCGCCTCCTTTCTAAGGGGGCAGTTCGTTCGGCGTCACAGCGATGTCACTAAGCGGCCAATAGAAGCGGAGGGGAGATGAGCCTCCATCCTTCCTCATTGCCGGCGGCTGCAGGTAGGGTGAGGTTCCTCATTCCTGCGGTGTCACACGTAGCGATGTGTGCTGCCGCAGGAACGATGAACAACATCGTACCTGCAGCAGCAACGATAATTGGAAATAGGGGAGCATGTAAATGATTAAGATTTTGCACGTTTGCGATGATTTTCGATCGCATGTAGGTGTCACACGCAACAATAGCGATAACGCGACCGGATGTGCGTCACGAATTCCGTGACCCCAACGACATCGCTTTAGCGATGTCGCTGCGTATAAAGCAGCCTTTAGCCCATACAGCAGGTAACTTTAATCCTGTTGGGCCAGATCTCTGTCTCGTTCCCAGGTTCTCCCATCGTTACTGTGCCCCGAACTTTACGGTCGGTGATGTCCTGGATGGTTCCCTCATCGTGCAGATTTTATCAGGTCTGCCTGGAGCGTTTTCCTCACCTAGGGCTCTGCACCCCGTCGGTGCTATGGTTCCAAGAGTACTCCACCGTACTCCTTCGGAACCACACGCCATAGCCTGACAAGTCACTGCTACACTCTCCCGTCAGTACCGTTACGTCCTTCTCCTTTCACTTCCACTTACTGACTTATTTTGTCCCTCCTCCCTGGATGTCTTCTAGTGGACTGGATTAGTCCCACCCCTAGGTGGCCATCCATTCAGTCCAACCCTAGCCTGTCACCAGTTTTGAGGGAGATAAAACAGGTATTGTATGAATGTTTTGTTGTTACCGCCACTGGTCTTCTGGGTCCCTGAGGGTAGGCTCTGAATCTTTGACAGGATGCAGTTCCTTGTGGCTCCTAATGGCTCAGGGGCGCTATACTTCTTCAGGAAAGGAATCGTAGTACTGTCATAGCAAGATACAGCCAGCTTATATAGGGTAAACGTGTATTGCTTGAGCCCCTTTGACTACATAATTCATAGGAAAATTATGCAGTCAGATTGAACTGGCGACCCATGAGAGAGCAGCCACCTCCAACCAATCCTGTAAAACACAATACCTTTAAATGAGAACTCAATATCATATATATTCTATAAAAGGGGTCTTGCTTCTGTCACCAGGGGATATTTTACAAAAACCTCAGCTTAGAAGCTATGGTTCCAGCTGAAAGATCACAGAACTGCTTCAAGATTCATTCTAAGGCAGGTGTCACACTTGCAATTGCCTTGCGCGAGTCTCACGGTGCATCACCTGTCACGGACTCACACTGTCCTCACAGGAGCATCTCAGCTGCATAGCGATGCATGCAATTGACCCGCTCCTGTAACGAAAGTGTGAATCCCCACCGCGAGATGCCCCGTGAGACTTGCACGAGATACATGCGAGGCAATCGCAAGTGTGACACCAGCCTAAAGAATTTTATCCTAGGATCCATGGTTCCAGCTGAAGGATCACAGAACTGCTTCACTGCTCAACGCTGAGCCCACAAATTCCCTTGAACCCAGGTTGGGACAATTCAATCACCTGGCTACATACCTTACTGTGCTCGGTCAGTTTCCTAAGCTTGCCACTATCTCCTCTAAGTGGGGGACCGCCAAAAGTGGGGTGCTGCTTGCTGGGATAGTTGGCCCTGGAAGCCCTGAGTTTATGATGATTCTAATCCCTAGCGGGCCAGCAGAAGGGTGAGACTCTGTTGCTTGTACCATCTTGTTTAGCTGGGAATGCACTGTCACATGCTCTTCTGCTCTAAACTCTCTTAGGCCCTGTGCGCACTTACCGGATTTTGCCGCGGATTTTCTGAGGATCTGCTGCAGAAAATGTTCATAACATCTCTGCAGTGAATCACCAGCAAAACCTATGGGAAAAAATAATCCTGTGCGCACTAGGCGGATTTTAACAGCTGCATGTTTTGCTGCGGGATTCCCGCAAAAAAAACAATTGCATGTCAATTCTTTTCCGCACGTCGCTGCGGGATTTCACTCCATTGACTGCCATGTAATCGTGAAATCCCGCAGGGAATAACGCAGGCAGCAAATTCTGTGCGGTTCACTGCGTTTTCCTGCGTTATTCCCTGCGGTATTTCGCGGTTTACCTCCGGTAATGTACATCGCTTGCCTGCGGTTTTGCAGGGAAGTGATGTCATTACAGGAAGAGGAAGCAAAGCAGAGAGTAAACACACACAGATCACAGACACACACAGACATCACAGACACAGACACATATGTCGCGGGCGGAGGAGGGGACGTAGCGCTCTCCCTACTGCTCGAGTCCGGCCGCCGCTGCTGCTGCGGCCTGCTGCTGCTCGGTGGCTCAGGCGAAGGGCCGGATCCCGGGGACTCGAGCGGCGCTCCTCGCCCGTGAGTGAAAGGGGATTGGTTTTTGGGATTGTTTATTGTCCGTGACGCCACCCACGGTTGTGGTGATCTTTGATAGCACCACCGCTGCTCTGTATGGGGATCCCGGGAGCGATGACGGGGAGCAGCAAAGTTGTTAGTTCTCCCCTCCGTGGGTAGGGGGTGGTTGTCCCGGGGCCCAGTGATGAGATGGGGGATGAGGGATGGCAGGCCCGGTGCGGGGCTTGGTGAGGTGCAGGGTCGCGGGGGCAGCGCTGTGCCTCACGGCACGGTGGTACTCACTCAGCCTGAGACGGTGACACAGTTCTCGGTAAAACACACGGCTGGAGAGACGGTTCCCACGGACGGCTGCTGTTGCTTTTCCCCGGTAGTTAGCGGTGACTGTCACTTTTCCTGCACCTAAGTTCACTGTTGGTAGCGATGGATTCCCACCGGTAACCCGCTCCCCGACTTGGATATGGGCCAGAGGAGCCCCTCTTTGCCCGCAGGCGCTGGCCCTGAGAAACTGGTGCCTTGGCGGTGGCGGTGTCTCTCTCATACGGTTGGACTGTTGCCTTCAATCGGGACTTAGTTGTTTGGAGACCCAGGAGGTCCCCTTCACTGACGGATTTGGCAAATTCACGGCGACTCCTAGCCTTGCCGGGATCCGAAAGGCCCCTGCCACTGGTGCTGGCTTCTCCTTGTGTACCGGTCCGGTACCGCCGGGCCACCACCCGTCCGCGGTCCTTACGGCAACTCCGATCAGCCTCCACTGCAGACGGTCACCGCCGTCTGCTAACCTTGCTGTCTCGGTCCGGGGCACACACCCGGACCAACTTCAGGCTTTCAACTGTCACTTTCCTCTTACACTTCCACTGCACTACTACTCAGCTCCTCTCACTTTCTCCTCCAGAACTGAACTGCTTCTCACTCAACTCTAAACTCAACTGCCTGGTTTTCCCGCCTCCAGGACTGTGAACTCCTTGGTGGGTGGAGCCAACCGCCTGGCCCACCCCCTGGTGTGGACATCAGCCCCTGGAGGAAGGCAACAAGGATTTCAGGTTTAGCTTTGGTGTTCCTAACCGGGGTGTAGGGTGTGGTGATGTCATTACCTGTGACCCCTGGCTTGCCCAGGGCGTCACACATAGAACACACATAGAAAGCAAACGGAAATATAGAAAACAAAGCACGTGGGCTCCGCTGTATATTTACCATCCAGCCGAGGTAAGCACACAGCGGCGGCCCGGTATTCTCAGGCTGGGGAGGGAGAGGGGCAGGGTTAATGTCCCCCGCCTCACTCCCCCTCCCGCAGCCGAGAATATCAGCCGCAGCTGCCCCGGCACTGTCGCATGCATTATGCGGCAGTACCGGAGTGTCCCCGGCTCTTCCTGCTGCCGTGTAGCAGTGGCAGTCAGGGTAATACAAGGAGTTAATGGTGGCGGATCACCGCCATTAACTCCAGGCTTGATCATGGCAGCGTCTATGAGACAGCTGACATGATCAACCCGTAAGTAAAGTGAAAAAACACAGACACTGAAAAATCCTTTATTTTAAATAAAACACAAACAAGCCTTGTTCACCCTTTTATTAACCCCTCCCGAAACAAAGCTCCGACGTAATCCACAGCTCCGGCGTAATCCACAGGTCCTGCGCTGCTTACATCCAGCCGCGACTGACACAGCGCTGAATGAATGCAGCCTCTCAGCGAGACAGCAGAGGTAATTACCGGTTATTTCCCACGGCCGGTAATGTGAACTCACTGCCGACCGTGGGAAATGCAGCGATCTGTCCTCTATCCCTCTATCTATCTATCTGTCTGTCTATCTATCTATCCCTCTATCTATTCTTCTATCTGTCTCTTTCTACTATCTAAGAAGGAAATGATTTTTTTTTTCAATGTGCTTTATTGCATTGAATGCAATAAAGCACATGTACCAACCCGCACGCGGCAAAACCGCAGCAATACCACGGTAAAACCGCAGCAAACCGCGGCAAACCGCATGCGGTTTTCGGGTGCGGTTTGCCGCTTTTTTACCGCGGGTGCGGTAATCTTTCAGTGCCTGCGGAATTTTCTTGAGAAAATTCCATTTTCCAGTGCGCACAGGGCCTTAGTGTCATGGCGACTTCTGACACTGTTCACATTGCACGGTCTGACACTCTATGGTTTTCTTAGTGTTTTGAAGTTGCACAGGCAGACTCTGACATCACCCAGTTGTGCGCTTATTAGTGATCGGTCTAGCAGGAGTTAATTTCTGCTAGCTTGTGGATTGCTGCTAGGGTCACAGGTTACAGGAGACCTATCATAGCAGCCTGCACCCTTTAAATGATGTTGTACTATGTTCCCCCGTGCCTTTTATAGCTTAATTTGCGATATCAGTCATTGTGCTGAGGTGATCTTACTCTGAGGTCTTTTAATGTGTGCAGCAAAATGTTAGAAATGTTCTACCAGTCTGTAGTGGCAAGTGCTATGTTTTTTGCACTCATATGCTGGGGTGGTAGTGTGCGGGTCTCTGATGCTAATAAGCTGAATAAGCTTATCAAGAAGGCAAGCTCTGCTGTTGGCTGAAATCTGGACTCTTGAGGAGGTAGTGGAGAGAAGAACTCTGAAAAAGTGTATGGCGATTATGAATAATAATGCACTTCCATTATATGAGCTATTCATGAGACAGAAGAGCACCTTCAGTAACCGGCTAATCCTTCTGAGGTGTAAGAAGGAAAAATATAGGAAATCATTTGTGCCAACTGCTATGGGAATGTACAACATTAAAATTAGTGTTAAATCATCAAGGTGAATGTCTACTTTATTTCTTCTACTTTCAGTTTATCCGCTGTGTATGTCCTAATCTAATGTATAATGTTCTTCTGTCAACTCTACTGTCTTGTCAATTAAGTAATTCATGTTATGATTTAGGTTGTGCTGCTGTGATACACTTTATTGATCCCGTGGGAAATTATGGTATCGTATCGTATCTCCTGTGCGTTATATGGTGTGTTGTGGAAATATTCTCGTTGTCTGTTGATTTCTTTCCTGATTCTTTATTTCCTCCTGAGCACGTATTATCTTACCTCTGAGCTTGTGTGCAGTGAGTTTGAGTTTTGTTTTTTCCCTGTCTGTCTATGTGTTGGATACACCACTCCTGGCCCTCCCCAGGGGTGGAGGAAAGGGGGTATAGACCAGGGCTAATCAGCAGCTTGGGTTAGGAACGCGGCTCAAACATTGTTACCATTAAACGTATCTTTGGGAACAGGGACAGCTAAGGCCACAGTAACGCTAGGGCCAATGTAGGTGCCCCGGTTCGAAGTTAACTTGTCCCACCCCATGACATGTACAATATGTTTTTACCTTTGGGTGAACCAACAAAGTCTTACCAATGTGTGGTTCTCTCACCCTGTGTTGTCTGAGTTATATTCTGCCCACGAAAGGACTGTGATGAACCCTGGTCCATGTGGTCTTTCTGAAGAAAGCCAGGCCAGTGGCTGAGAGCACCCACTGAGCCTCATGTCTACACAAATACCTTTTAAAAAAATGCAAATGATATATCTTTATTGTACCAAAACAGTTTGGCCATACGGTGGCACCACAGATCACAAATCTCTTGTGCAAATTTCACAATTTTATAAGAGGATTGATTGTGGTATTTTAAAAGAACTATATGTACAATGTAACCAAATAAATAAAGATTCATAATTTTATGGGCCACTGAAGTACAAAGGCCTGATATAAACCACTTTAATTGGAACAAAATTAACCGGGAAAAAGTATAGGAGATTTACTATGGACAAAAATACATATATGTAATACGAGGCAATTTTTGAAACCCCAAATTATTAGTAATAAAGGCACCAGGAACGATAACCCTTGGAACATTACCCTGCTCTCTAACTTTACATCACCTCCTATGGATTTCCTTTGCTACAAAAATCTCATTGAAGGACACAGCCATCAGGACCACCGTATTTCGAAACCCAACAGCAACCAATAGTTTGCTGCACTATACTATACAAGTTTTCATCCAACACTTCTAACGAATGGCACCCCAAGGAAAAATGTATGCATCTCCGAAGGAGTAGCAGTACAATGGCAGATATCAAGACTGCAGCAAGAGATCTCACAAACAGATTTGTGGCCATAGGATATCCACAGAAGGTAATCTCAAGAGCATACCAACATTCAGTCAAAAGTAGATTATATACTCCAGTATAAGTCGAATTTTTCAGCCCATTTTTTTATGCTGAAAACGCCCCCTCGGCTTATACTCGAGTGAGGTAAAAAAAAAAAAACAAAACACAATTCTCACCTGTTCTCCATTCCTGCACTGTCCCTTACCGGCTTCTTTCTGACTGCAGGCACACAGACCAACTCTGTGATCGCTGCACGAGGCCGCTGCATCATACCAGGAAGGAGCCCATACATTTTAGCATCTACCCTGCTGTCTGCCATTATCACTTTACTGCAGTTGACTGCTTTGCAGCCGCAAAGCATTCAACTGCCTTGTCTCTCACTCTTTAATCCATTTCTAGACTGCTCTGCTCTGGAGTTCCAACTCCTAGCCCTCTGCCCAGTCACCTCTCACTCATCCCTTTCACTACTTTAACCCGATCTTATCTAATATCACTTTTAAAATTTGCTCTGTCTAAACCCAACCACTAGATGACAGAATCTAATAACCTGATCTTCTCTAAAAAAAACCACTTAAATACTAACATATGCATTTATATTATTCAACAGTATACACATAAAACAGCATATTTACATCATGGGCCACTGCCTTAAACATCTCTCCACTTAAATTTGGTTATCAGCGACCATAACCATCTATAAAACAAGTAAAAGTCGATTTCCTTAAGTCCTAATGGCCTTTAGGCCAGAGTCCATAAATCTGCCAATAGGCACAGCTCACGCACCAGTCCTTGACCTGTCCGGCTCCTCAGGTCCTTCATTTCCCTCCTCCACACTTTGTGGATGACAGTCAATTCTTTTGCACAACACTGCCCAAGTATGAGTCCTGGGGACACGGGGTAAGGTACAGAGTCCATGGGCAAAGTGCAGTGTCCATGGGGCAGTGTGCAAAGTCCTTGGGCAAGGACAGAATCCATAGAGGCAAGCAGGTAGTTCTCTCGCTGCTCATAGTCCTGCAATCCAGCAGAGGGGTGTGCAACGTACGCAAAACAACTTGGGAGGGGGAAAAACAAGAACTCAACTTTGGCCACTCTCGGAAAAATTCAAGGAGACAGATCTGACTTGCTCCCTCCCGCAGAATGTGGAACAGTCCTGTGAGACAAGTGCAACAAGCAAAACTGGTGGGAATACTGCCGAGTGTGACGCCCTGGACTAGCCAGGGGTCACAGGTAACAGCACACACACACCCCCACCGTAGGCAGTTACACCAGCCAAACCAAAAACCCTTGTTGCCTCCCTCCAGAGTCTGATGTCCACACCAGGTGGGGCGGAGCCAGGCGGTTGGCCCCACCCACCGAGGAGTTCACAGGCCTGGAGGCGGGAGAAGTGTCAGATCAGTTTTGGAGGTAGAAGTGAAAGGAGTGAACACTTAAGTGTCTGGGTTGGAGCCCAGGCACTGACAGCAAGGTTGGCAGACGTTGGTGGCCGTTTGTAGGAGTTAGTGGAACTCCGCAGAGCCTTAAGGACCGGGGTCGGGCGACGGCCCGCCGGTACTGGACCGGGGAACGGAGTGAAGCGAAGCACACAGGCAGGACCATCGGACCCCGACCAGGCTTGGAGCCCCCGTCAATAGTCAAATCCGAATGTGACAGGAACCCCAGGGGTTTCCCAACTACAAAGTCCCGATTGAAGGCAACCGTCCACCCAGAGAGGATATACAGCCACCGCCATAGGCTAGAGATCTGCAGGCAAAACGGGCTCCTACGGCACCTATACGCCGGGGAGCGGACTACCGGTGGGCAACCACAGGAGTCAAGAACTTTTTAAAAGGTGCAGGGAAAGACAGCCACTATCAGCCGTCCGGGGAGAGCACAACAACAACACTGCAGCCGGCTGCGGGACCCGTCCATCCAGCCGTTTGGTTTACCAGACACTCTGTCATTGTCTATCTGAGTGAGTACACCAGAGCCATCCGGCACCGCGCTGCCCCCGCACCCGGCACCCCAGCCATCTGGCCTTCCCGTTACACCATCGGGCCCCGGGATCACCAACCCCCCTACCCACTGAGGGGACAACATCTCAGCTGCACCCTACCATCTCTCCCGGGATCCCCGTTACCAGCAGCGGTGGTGCCATCATCACCACGTCCCATGGGTGGCATCACGAACAATCTCCCTAAACATACCATCCCCTTTTCACTCACGGATGAGGAGCGCTGCTCGAGTCCCCGGGTCGGGCCCACCGCTCGAGCCACCGAGCAGCAGCAGGAGAAGCCCCAGACCCGAGCGTGGCGAGCGCGTCCCCTCCGCCCGCGACATGAGTACTCCATCACAGTTCATCACATAACAACTCTTGTTTCTTCAAATAAAAATTCCATTTTTTAAAGGTCTTAGTTTTATAGGTCTTAGTTTTTATTTTATTTTATTTCATCCCAACTTGTCTTTATAGGACCTGTTTGCATGCACACACAGTGCTTTCCTCAATATTTACACTTTCAACCTAGTCCCTTTAATTCATGCACTAGTTCACACAAGGATTTTATGGGAATGTTTTGTGTTTTTTTTGTACATTCCATATCCCTCTTTACAAACCTTAATGCCTACACCCATTTCCCCACTTCCCCATCCCTTTCTTTCCTTTTCACAAATTTGCATTTTTTTGGGTAAACTCTTCAAATAATAAGCACATTGGGATTATGTGTAAATATCTATAATAGATATGCTCTCTGTGAGTTAAAGAGGAATAATATGGAACACACTCATAAAGGTCATATATATATATATATATATATATATATATATATATATATATATATATATGACCTTTATGAGTTATATACAGGTACTCACCTTACCAGCACAACCAGTCATCTAAAGGGTATTAACATAGACTATACATCATAGAATTAATATTAGTCCATGTATCCCGATGCCTTTATTATTAATAATTTCAGCAATTGGCTAGTATTACACATATGCTTTTTGGCCATAGTAATTCTCCTATAGTTTCATCCCAGGTTAAGTCTGCTCCAATTTATTGTTTATATCAGGCCTTTGTACTTCTGTTGGCCCATAAAATAATGACTCTAACCTAAATAAGAGGTACTATATGTCATCAATGTTTATTTATTAGGTTACATTGTACATTTAATCATTTAACATATCATTCACAATCAATCCTCATCTAAAATTGTGCGATTTGCACAAGAGATTTGTGAACTGTGGTGCCATCTTGTGGCCAAACTGTTTTGATACAATAGATACATCATTTGCATTTTTATTTTAAAAAAAGGTATTTGTATTTAGCACACACGCGTCTTTTGCTCTTTAGGTTTTACACACACATATGCATATTGCAATTTCCACAATATTTGCTGTGATAGTTGGCTACAGTGTACACAAAGAGAGGTACATAGGGATTTTCCCCCCAATTTCTGTTTAATTGACTTTTATAGTTTGGTGTTCAGCTATCATTTACTTTTACTATTACATAGGTCAATTATTTGTACATGTATTTACCTTGTGTCATCTGGGTTATATATTAGTTCTCATTATCTACATGCAACATTTATCTGGGTGTCAGGATAGACAGATGGCGAGACCTAGGTCCATCACTAGGTCAGTTCCATGTGTTATGGCAAATTTTGTGCCTTTTAGTTGTTTTTAAATGGTGTTTTGTGCGTTTCTGTAACCTTAATAGGAATTACAATTTTAAGGTGATCCTTTAATGTATGCAGATCTCCTTTTTCTTTTTAATATACAAAGTGTTTTCAGGGTATGTTAAGGTGATCCCTATATGCCACTTAAGGAATTCAGCTCCTCTAGTTAGTAGCATGCTATGTATCTACCATTTGAAATTGATTTAGCAAACAATAAACTAATTACAGTATTTACAAATGCAAGAAAATCAGATGGCTAAATAGTTGTGATGGGCAAACGCGAGCTGTAAAGTTCGGGGTCTGTGCATACACCCCGAATCCATGTTTCTATTTGGGTTCAGCCACATGGATAAAAATAAAAAGACGGCAAAAAGGAGGCAAAATGGGGAGTAAAGCAGGACAATTATACTTACCGAGTTATTTATTATTAGCATTATTTATTAGTAGTATTAGACTTACCTGTCACACTGGTTCCAAGTCCGCGCATTAAACCTTATGAATATTCACTGCTTCCCCCACCCACCCTGTGACAACGTCTGTGATTGGTTGCAGACAGAAGGTGCCTCCACCCTCTGTGCCCTCGCACTAGCTGTCTGATTCCCTGAAGTGGTTTGTAAAAATAAACAATTGGAAAAAGTAGCACAGCATCCTTTGCATTTTGATACCTATCGCAGATAAAGCAGCCTTGACTGTTTATCAAAATATGAGGGACCCCATGCAGTTCTTTTCAATTATTTAAATAATTAAAAAAAAACAGCTTGGGGTTCCACCAATTTTGATACCCAGCAAAGATAAAGCAGACAGCTCGTGGCTGGTATTCTCAGGCTCATGGTTATTGGGCCTTCCCCAGTCTAAAAATAGCAGCCCGCAGCTAATCCTTACCTTTTCAGGGCTCATCCCGATTGCCCTGCTGCAGTGGCAATTGGGGTAAAATAAAGGGTTAATGTTAGCTGTGATTTGTCAAAAAATCACAGCTGCCATGAAGCTCAGGATTAGTAAAGGGTAGGGGACAATGAGACTCCCCATTACTAACCGTAAAACTAAATAAACACAAAGCAGAGAAAAATCCTTTATTTAAAATAAATAAATAACACCCTCTTTCTCCAACGTAATAATCCCCAAAATACCCCTGCAGGTCTGACATAATCCACACTACGACATTTCCAGCTCTGCTACATTCTAATGTTGCAGTGCATGGTTACATTAGAAAACATGATCGCTGTGGTGTCTGGGACATACTGACAGAGCTACAGGTGTGAGAGCAGGGACATCAGTGAGTTCACCTCAGGTCACAACTGTTGGTTCACACTATACTCCAACTGTGACCTCAGGTGAACTCATTGAACTGAATCCCGGAGTAACAAATTAGCCATTGAGTATTTGGTTGCCGAAATTTGTGCACTAAATCTGCATCTCCTGGCAGAAAAATGCACCAAAAACGCAATGCATTTTTCTGCCAGGAGAAGCAGATTTGGTGCAGAAATGTCTGCAACCAAATACTCAATGTTTGCACATAGCCTAATCTGGTAATCCAGCAATGACTTCACCTGAGGTGAGTTCACTGAGATGAATGCGGTCACAGCTGGGGTACCATAGGAACAGCCAGCTGTGACCATAGGTGAACTCACTGACCTCACCACTCTCACAGCTGAAGCTCTGTCCATCTGTCCCAGACACCCCAGTAATGAGTCATGTTTTCTAATGTGACTGCGCACTGTGACCTCAGGATATAGAAAAAAAGGAGCCAGCATGATCTGAAATTGGCATGCATCATATAAAAAGTGCAAATTCACAGATTTATTCCAACTGTACTGTAATGTAAATGAGATTTTTAGCAAATAATTGATCAATTCTTTGAGCCACCCCTGCCAACGTCACGGCAAATCTCAATAGGGGGGTCCTACTCTATATTCTGTATTTCATGTGCCATGCGGCCTCCTAGATAAAGTTAAAAGCAGAACCATAATGGAGCACACATACCTGTAACCTGTATATAGCCGCTTCCATGTTGCAAAAAAGGCAATTGTGGATAGAGACCAGCCCAGACCGCCTTTATCAATGGTTGCTGTCTGGCATTGGGAGGGTCAGTTCTGATATAGTCCTGGTATGTGTAGAGCTTGCTCCACATGCTGGGACCTGGGCTGGCCTCTATCCACAATTGCCTCTTTTGCAACATAGAAGCGGTTATATATACAGGTGAGGCTGCTTTCACACATCCGGTTTGAGCAGTGCGGCTCAATCCGGCTGTGAAGCCTATGCAACGGATGCGGTGAAAACACCGCATCCTTTGCATAAGTTTTTTACATGCGGCCGGTCCGGTTTTTGCCGCTTGCGGCATGCTACTGAGCATGCGCAGTGGCAAAAACCGCATGCGGCGGCCGGATGCGGTTTTTGCCGCATCGCGCCGCATCCGGCATCCATAGGGATGCATTGGGAAAAGCGCCGCATCGGCCGGATGCGGCGCGATGCGTTTTTTTTTGCCGGAGCAAAAAACGTTCCCTGGAACGTTCCATCCGGCCGCAGCATCGGCTAAATCTGCCGCATGCGGCAAAAACCGGACCGAACGCAAGCCCATGTGGCACAATGCGGCACTAATTAAAGTCTATGCAGGAAAAACGCAACCGGCAGCAAAAAAAACCGGTTGCGGTTTTCCTGCAAAGTGCCGGATTGTGCCGCATTGCAAAAGCCGGATGTGTGAAAGCAGCCTTACAGGTATGTGTGCTCCATTATGGTTCTGCTTTTAACTTTATCTAGGAGGCCGCATGGCACATGAAATACAGAATATAGAGTAGGACCCCCCTATTGAGATTTGCCGTGACGTTGGCAGGGGTGGCTCAAAGAATTGATCAATTATTTGCTAAAAATCTCATTTACATTACAGTACAGTTGGAATAAATTTGTGAATTTGCACTTTTTATATGATGCATGCCATTTTCAGATAGTGCTGGCTCCCCTCTCTCTCTGTTTGGTTGTAGTTATGCTACAAATGTCTGGTGGCTGGTCACCACCATGCTATGCACGCCTGATCTTGGTTTGCAATATATTCCTCCTGTTGGTAGCTGTACACATTCAGTTGCCTCACCCTTTCCACAGGCATTGCTAGTTAAGCACCATACTTGGATCTGGTCCGCCTTTATCAATGGTTGCTGTCTGGCACTGGGAGGGTCAGTTCTGATATAGTCCTGGTATGTGTAGAGCTTGCTCCACATGCTGGGACCTGGGCTGGCCTCTATCCACAATTGCCTCTTTTGCAACATAGAAGCGGTTATATATACAGGTTACAGGTATGTGTGCTCCATTATGGTTCTGCTTTTAACTTTATCTAGGAGGCCGCATGGCACATGAAATACAGAATATAGAGTAGGACCCCCCTATTGAGATTTGCCGTGACGTTGGCAGGGGTGGCTCAAAGAATTGATCAATTATTTGCTAAAAATCTCATTTACATTACAGTACAGTTGGAATAAATCTGTGAATTTGCACTTTTTATATGATGCATGCCATTTTCAGATCGTGCTGGCTCCCCTCTCTCTCTGTTTGGTTGTAGTTATGCTACAAATGTCTGGTGGCTGGTCACCACCATGCTATGCACGCCTGATCTTGGTTTGCAATATATTCCTCCTGTTGGTAGCTGTACACATTCAGTTGCCTCACCCTTTCCACAGGCATTGCTAGTTAAGCACCATACTTGGATTTGGTCCGCCTTTATCAATGGTTGCTGTCTGGCACTGGGAGGGTCAGTTCTGATATAGTCCTGGTATGTGTAGAGCTTGCTCCACATGCTGGGACCTGGGCTGGCCTCTATCCACAATTGCCTCTTTTGCAACATAGAAGCGGTTGTATATACAGGTTACAGGTATGTGTGCTCCATTATGGTTCTGCTTTTAACTTTATCTAGGAGGCCGCATGGCACATGAAATACAGAATATAGAGTAGGACTCCCCTATTGAGATTTGCCGTGACGTTGGCAGGGGTGGCTCAAAGAATTGATCAATTATTTGCTAAAAGAAGGGAATTTTGTTACTTACCGTAAATTCCTTTTCTTCTAGCTCTTATTGGGAGACCCAGACGATTGGGTATAGCTACTGCCCTCCGGAGGCCACACAAAGCACTACACTAAAAAGTGCAAGGCCCCTCCCCTTCTGGCTATACCCCCCCGTGGTATCACGGGTTCTCCAGTTTTAGTGCCAAAGCAAGAAGGAGGAAGCCAATAACTGGTTTAAACAAATTAACTCCGAATAACGTCGGAGAACTGAAAAACCGTTCAACATGAACAACATGTGTACCCGCAAACAACCAAGAAATCCCGAAGGACAACAGGGCGGGTGCTGGGTCTCCCAATAAGAGCTAGAAGAAAAGGAATTTACGGTAAGTAACAAAATTCCCTTCTTCTTCAGCGCTCTATTGGGAGACCCAGACGATTGGGACGTCCAAAAGCTGTCCCTGGGTGGGTAAAGAGATACCTCATGTTAGAGCTGCAAAACAGCCCTCCCCTACGGGGATGTCACTGCCGCCTGCAGGACTCTTCTACCTAAGCTGGCATCCGCCGAAGCATAGGTATGCACCTGATAATGTTTGGTGAAAGTGTGCAGACTCGACCAGGTAGCTGCCTGGCACACCTGTTGAGCCGAAGCCTGGTGTCGTAGCGCCCAGGACGCACCCACGGCTCTGGTTGAATGGGCTTTCAGCCCTGAGAGAACCGGAAGCCCTGCAGAACGGTAGGCTTCCAGAATTGGTTCTTTGATCCATCGAGCCAGGGTGGCTTTAGAAGCCTGCAACCTCTTGCGCGTACCAGCGACAAGGGCATCGGAACGGCGTATGGGCGCCGTGCGGGAAATGTAGATTCTGAGTGCTCTCACCAGATCTAGCAAACGTAAACATTCTCATACCGGTGAACCGGATGAGTGCAAAAGGACGGTAAGGAGATATCCTGATTAAGATGAAACGAGGATACGACCTTAGGGAGAAACTCCGGAATGATGCGCAGCACTACCTTGTCCTGGTGAAAACACCAGGAAGGGAGCCTTGGATGACAGAGCTGCCAGCTCAGACACTCGCCGAAGCGATGTGATCGCAACGAGAAACGCCCCCTTCTGTGACAGGCGAGAAAAGGAAACTTCCTTCAGAGGCTCGAAAGGCGGCTTCTGGAGAGCAACTAGAACCCTGTTCAGATCCCATGGATCTAACGGCCGCTTGTACGGGGGTACGATATGACAAACCCCCTGCGGGAACGTGCGCACCTTAGAAAGACGTGCTAGACGCTTCTGAAAAAACACGGATAGTGCTGAGACTTGCCCTTTGAGGGAGTCTAGCGACAAGCCCTTTTCTAACTCCTATTGTAGGAAGGAAAGAAAAGTAGGCAATGCAAATGGCCAGGGAGACACTCCCTGAGTAGAGCACCAGATTAAGAAAATCTTCCACGTTCTGTGGTAGATCTTAGCAGACGTGGGCTTCCTAGCCTGTCTCATGGTGGCAACGACCCCTTGGGATAATCCTGAAGACGCTAGGATCCAGGACACAAAGGCCACACAGTCAGGTTCAGGGCCGCAGAATTCCGATGGAGAAAACGGCCCTTGAGACAGTAAGTCTGGTCGGTCTGGTAGTGACCCCGGTCGGCCGACCGTGAGATGCCACAGATCCGGGTACCACGATCTCCTCGGCCAGTCTGGTGCGACGAGTATGACGCGGCTGCAATCGGATCTGATTTTTGCGCAGTACTCTGGGCAAGAGTGCCAGAGGTGGAAACACATATGTGAGCCGGAACTGCGACCAATCTTGCACTAAGGCGTCTGCCGCCAGAGCTCTGTGATCGCGCGATCGTGCCATAAATGCCGGGACCTTGTTGGTGTGCCGAGACGCCATTAGGTCGACGTCCGGCACCCCCCAGCGGCAACAGATTTCCTGAAACACGTCCGGGTGAAGGGACCATTCCCCCGCGTCCATGCCCTGGCGACTGAGGAAGTCTGCTTCCCAGTTTTCTACGCCCGGGATGTGAACTGCGGATATGGTGGATGCTGTGTCCTCCACCCACATGAGGATTCGCCGGACTTCCTGGAAGGCTGCTGACTGCGTGTCCCTCCTTGGTGGTTGATGTATGCCACCGCTGTGGAGATGTCCGACTGGATTCGGATCTGCTCTCTTTCTAGCCACTTCTGGAAAGCTAATAGGGTAAGATACCCTGCCCCGATTTCCAGAACATCGATCTGAAGGGTGGACTCCTGCTGAGTCCACGTCCCCTGAGCCATGTGGCGGAGACAAACTGCTCCCCACCCTGACAGACTCGTATCTGTCGTGACCACTGCCCAGGATGGGGGCTATGACAATGAGGTGGGAATAAGCCACTATTGCAGAGAGTCCTCGGCCGTCAGGGAAAGGGAGACTTCCCGTCCAGGGAGGTTGACTGCCCATCCCATTGGCGGAGAATGTCCCATTGCCGTTGGCGCAGATGAAACTGCGCAAAGAGAACTGCCTCGATGGCTGCCACCATCTTCCTTAGGAAGTGCATGAGGCGCCTTAAGGGGTGCGACTGGCCTTGAAGGAGAGACTGCACCTCTGTCTGCAGTGAACGCTGCTGGTTCAGCGGAAGCTTCACTATGGCTGATAGAGTATGAAACTCCATGCCGAGATACGTTAGTGATTGAGTCGGAGACAGATTTGACCTTGCCAAATTGATGATCCACCCGAAAGTCTGGAGAGTCTCCAGCGTAACATTCAGGCTGCGTTGGCATGCCTCGAGGGAGGGTGCTTTGACGAGTAGATCGTCCAAGTACGGGATCACCGGGTGTCCCTGAGAGTGCAAGACTGCTACCACTGCTGCCATGACCTTGGTGAACACCCGTGGGGCTGTCGCCAGACTGAATGGCAGAGCTACGAACTGAAGATGTTCGTCTCCTATCACAAAACGTAGAAAACGTTGGTGCTCCGTAGCAATTGGCACGTGGAGATAGGCATCTTTGATGTCTGTTGAGGCAAGGAAGTCTCCTCGAGACATTGAGGCAATGACGGATCGGAGGGATCCCATCCGGAACCGCCTGGCGTTCGCATGCTCGTTGAGCAGTTTCAGGACCAGAACAGGACGGAAGGAACCGTCCATTTTTGGAGCCACAAAGAGATTGGAGTACAAACCCTCGCCCTCGTTCCTGAGGGGGGACAGGGATCACCACTCCTTCTGCTCTTAGCGCGTCCACCGCCTACAGCAGGGCATCTGCTCGGTGGAGAGGTGGGGCCGTTCTGAAGAATGGAGTCGGAGGACGAGAACAGAACACTGTCCTGTGCACGTGAGCACAATGTCCGTCACCCACCGGTCTGTGACCTGTGGCAGCTAAATGTCGCCAAAGGCGGGGGAGTCTGCCATCAACCGCGGATGCGGAGAGAGAGAGAGAGAGAGCTGAGAGTCCTGAGGAGACCGCCTTGGTAGCGGTTCCTCCGACTGCCTTCCTTGGGCGAGATTGAGCCCGGCCGGAATCTGAGCCCGTCTGAGGTTTTGTAGCCCTTTTGCACGAGGACAATTGGGACCTGCCGGATCTTGGGAAGGACCGAAACCTCGACTGTACTTTTAGGACAGTATTAACAGGGTAAGTCGCAGTGCAGACATTGCGGGGTTACGGACGCCTCTGCGGTACAGATGTCCCTGCTCAAGGTCAGCTGCGCAAGAACAGCTGAAAAGGTTAGGTTGCCAATACGGCTGTGGATGCCGGAGCAACCGACACGCCGATAGCCTCCTAGACAGATTTCAACCAGAGTCCATCTGTCTGTGAATGGCATCTTTAAGTGAAGCCCCATCTCCAGTGCAACTATGGCTCTATATGCAAGCCTGGAGATTGGAGAATCCACCTTTGGACCCTGGGTCCAGCGCTGACCACGTCAGGGGAAAAGGGATAACGTGTATCCTAAAAACGTTTGGAGAAGACGCTTATCTGGTAAGCGTGGTGTTCCTGGACTGCTTCTCTGAAGTCAGCGTGGCCAGAAAAAAACTCAATATCTGCGTGAGATACTGAAAAGGAACTTCTCCTGTTCGTCTCCTATCTCCACTGGGGGAGCTGAGGGAGAAAGATCCAACCTTCCATTGATGGACGGTATAGGATCATTCCGTATGGCGTTACCACCCGGTGTATCCGGATTGAGAGCGATGTCAGTATCAAAGCCCTGAAGAGCTGCCTTTTGGTCAAGTAGATTGCCCATGGGTGCAAGTCTCTATATTATGACTACTCCGTCCCTGTCCATGGACAGGGTTGACAGGAGGTTTCTTTGGCCACAACTAGTAGAGCCCCGGCAGACGAAGTGCTAGAGACCCCGGCAGACGACGTGCTACAGGGGAGCATGCACACAATGGGACGGTGTCATGAACAGCATCCCATGTAGTAAAAACAGCACTGAAATCTGTGTTGCTTTTTTTTTTTTTTTTTTTGCCGCTGCCGACTAGCTATCTAGAAGTATATAGCCAAGATTGGTGACCGTACATTGCAATTATAGCGACCTATGCAGTAAAAAACAACACATGTACACACTGCAGTTATATCGTGGTCAGCACTATGTGTGCCTCTTACCGCCCGCCTATAAGCGGGTGTATGATCGCCACCGTCCTGCCTTGGTGCCGAAAGTCCGAGCTCGGACTGCAGTAATGGCTGCCGGCTTCTTCCCCAGCTCATGTGAGGAGGGGCGGGCCGTGGGCGTGCCCCCAAGGCAGAGCGGGAATCCGGCGTTCGACAGTGTGCAGTGAGAGGGCTGGAGCATGTAAAAAGGCTCCAGCCCTCAGCGCTGCTGATTGCTCAGCGCCTGTCCCCTTCCCTGAGTGACAGGGAGGGGGCGGGAACGAAGCGGCACTAGGCCGCAGAAGCCGGGGACTGGATTTATAAGCGCCGCCGCCGTAAAAGCGCGGTCGGCGCCCAGTCCCCGGCGAACTACAAGTCCCAGCCGCGCCGCCGCTCCCGGAGCGTCCGGCGCGGTAGTTCCCAAAACACAAAGTCACTCAGCAAGGCTGCAGTGACTGTAACCCATTACTGTCCCCGGCGCACTAGCACACCCAGCAAGTCTGGAGTGTGCTGTGCCTGTGTGTACGGGGACACAGAGTACCTGAATGGTGCAGGGCCATGTCCCTGAACGGTACTCCAGCTCCGTATCCAGCAGGTTCAAATGGGTCTGTGGATGGAGCCCGGCGTCAGAGCTTTGAGGCCGGCAGGATCCCACTTCCTCAGAGCCCCTCAGGGGGATGTGGAAGGAAAGCAGCATGTGGGCTCCAGCCTCCGTACCAGCAATAGGTACCTCAACCTTACAACACCATCAACGGGTGAGAAGGGAGCATGCTGGGGGCCCTATATGGGCCCTCTTTTCTTCCATCCGAAATAGTCAGCAGCTGCTGCTGACTAAAATCTGTGGAGCTATGCGTGGATGTCTGACCTCCTTCGCACAAAGCTTGAAAACTGGAGAACCCGTGATACCACGGGGGGGTATAGCCAGAAGGGGAGGGGCCTTGCACTTTTTAGTGTAGTGCTTTGTGTGGCCTCCGGAGGGCAGTAGCTATACCCAATCGTCTGGGTCTCCCAATAGAGCGCTGAAGAAATCTCATTTACATTACAGTACAGTTGGAATAAATCTGTGAATTTGCACTTTTTATATGATGCATGCCATTTTCAGATCGTGCTGGCTCCCCTCTCTCGACCTCAGGATATAGCAGTGCTGGGATTTTTATGTTGTGGATTATGTCAGACCTGTGCAGGGGTGTTTGGGGGTTAATAAATTGGAAAAAAAGGGTGTTATTTTTTTATTTTAAATAAAGGTTTTTTCTCTGTTATGTGTTTCTTTTTTTCTACTAACACAATTAGTAATGGGGGTCTCATAGATCCCTAACCATTAGTACTTCAGGGCTTCGTGGCAGCTGTGATTTTTTGACAAATCACAGATGTCATTAACTCCTTATATTACAATGAGTGCCACCACTCCATGGCATTCGGGATGAGCCAGGTAACCGCCAGGATTGGCGCATCCAATGGCTGCAATTTTTAGGTTGGTAGAGCCCAATAACCATGGGCCTCCCAAGTCTGAAAATAACAGCCCCCAACTGTCTGCTTTATCTTGGAAGGGTATCAAAATTGAGGAGGGGGGGTGGCCCGCACTCTGTTCTTTAAATGATGTTGTTTTTTGTGGGTTTTTTTTTAAAAGACATGGGGTTCCTTGTATTCTCATACACAGCTAAAATAAAACACACAGCTCGGGGTTGTAGTCTCCAGCTACCTGCTTTATCTGCCCTGGGTATCACAATACATGGACCCTATGCCATTTTTTCAAAATATTTATTTTTACACTCTTCTTTGGGGACCCAGATAGCTAGTGTGAGAACAACCAATCACAGTAGCTGGCACAAAGGGTGGGGGCGCAGTCTGATTGCAACCAATCACAGATGCTTTTACAGAGGGTGGGCGGAGGAAGCACTGAATATTAATAAGAGTTAATGAGCGGACCTGGAAACAGTGTGACAGCTGCACAGAAACTCAGTAAATATAATTGTCCGGCTTTAATCCCAGTTTTGCTTTCTTTTGCAGCTCCCTAACACTTACTACCACCACCACTTTATAGCACTTAAGTTCTGGTCCACACAGACTTATATGGGGTTCGGTGTTCTGGCTCAAGTTCGGGTCAGAACCGGACTTTTCTAGAAGGTCAGCCGGACCTGAACATCTGTGGGTTTACCCATCTCTACTTATAAGTGATGTATTTCGTTACAACCTGGGTGAGAAGTATACTATTTAGAGCAGTGACTCTCATAATAAAACATTATTTTAGCAATGATAAACCAAGATCTTTGGCATCAATAAAATTTGCAGAAAATCAATAATGGCCTCCAGCCACTCATATGTTTCTACATAAGATAATCAGGGGGCAATACTTTTGCACAATCTATGGAAATACCTGTGCACCTAGGTGGGAATCCCTGGACCCACCTAGGTGCTGAAATTCCACTAGCAGCGATTGTCTTGGGCAGGCACTAACTGATGACCAGACTATCTACAGTAGCTGTATTGATCCACATTTGGTTGCTTGAACCCTTGTTGTTGATTGGACTGGATCAGCCAAATCTTCATGGACTCCTCAGTAATAGAAATATGTACATGAGCCTTAGATAGTAATGCTGAGTCAGTGGTCCTTTCCTGTCTGCGGATTGCCAGAGACATGCCGAATCAAGGGAGTCAGGAGAAGGGAGCTAACGTCCTTTATTTGGTTAAAAAATCCAGTATGAAACTGATAGTGAAGGACCTGGTCATTTCACAGTGAGTCTCCAGCCCAGCCTTGAAAGGCAGTACAGTACAGTAAGAGTACAGTACTCTTTTATAGTTTATCCCCTTTGGATTAGAACTGTTCATTTACTTTCAGCGAAAGCTACGCTGTCATCTGTGAAAATTTCTTGAGAATCGGGTTAATGAAAAGGTTTAAGCTTGGGAGTCACCTTCAACAGGGAAATGATGAATCCCAAATGCTGGCTCACAGAACCAGATGAATGTGGACAAAGCCTGAACTACAGGTAACAGCTTTCAGAAAGGAAAATAAAATTTTACAGTCACATGAAAATTTGTCAGGCAGCTGAACTTTTGATCTGGGAATGGAGAAGTGTGGTGCTGCAGTAGAATAGGCCAGAGAGGTTTTCTGATGCCAAATCCGCCTAGCAAGATTCTGAACCAACTGAGATAGGTCTTGCATTTCATCCACCTTCGCTATGAGGGGGTCCAAAATGTGGCCAACTATAATCTGATGACACTGCTGGACATGTTTTAAAGGGAAGTAAACATGTTGCGTCTTATGAGCTGCATTCAATTTTCTTGACCGACGACTGTGTCCATCACTTCGCCCATTTCTTGGTGCTTCTTTAATAGAGCTTGAACAGCACCTCTTGAAACACACTCAGCTATTAAATTTCTGCCTGGAAGAGAGCTTACTGATACAGTATAGCTACCTTGTGTCTTGTTGCTGTGCTCAGTTTTGCTATGATGTGACATGTACGGTAACTGTCTTTCACAACCTCACTTTTGTAGTAGAGTAAAGGCCGCTTTACACGCAGCAACAGCGCTAAAGCAATGTCGTTGGGGGTCACGGAATTGCGGCCTCTTTAGCGATGTCGTTGCATGTGAAACCTACGAGCGATTGAAAAAGGTCGCAAAATCATGCAAAATCGTTAATCGTTGACATGCTCCCCTATACCCAATTATCGTTGCAGCTGCAGGTACGATGTTGTTCGTCGTTCCTGCAGCAGCACACATCGCTATGTGTAACACTGCAGGAACGAGGAACCTCACCTTACCTGCGGCTGCCAGCAATGAGGAAGGAATGATGTTACGTCCCACTCATCTCCGTCCCTCCGCTTCTATTGGGCGGCCGCTTAGTGACGCCGCTGTGACGCCGAACGAACCGCCCCCTTAGAAAGGAGGCAGTTCGCCGGTCACAGCGCCGTCGCTAGGCAGGTAAGTAGTGTGACAGGTCTGAGTGATGTTGTGCGCCACAGGCAGCGATTTGCCCGTGACGCACAACCGATGGGGGCGGGTACGCACGCTAGCGATCTCTGGCGAGATTGCAGCGTGTAAAGCGGCCTTTAGGCTGTTGCTTGTCCAATTTTAAGCCTACTACACAGATGTTTCTATTTCATATAATTACTGTGTAATATCCTACAAATGAAAATGATGATGATCACTATCACCAGTTTATATAATTGATTACTTATACACATAAATACATCTAAAAAATACCTGACTTTGTGCTAGTTAAGCTAGAAGAATCAAAGTGTGGCCACAACAAAAATTGATTTGAGTTAGATTTCTCTTACAGTATATTCATTGACATTTAATTTTGTTCATTGATAAAACTAAACTATTGACATTTCTGATTTTGAAAGCATTTTTGATCTGCTAATACCAATAATTTTCCTATAATTGTTTTCAAAAAGCAGCACATTTTCTGAAAACTCCACCCACAAAAAGGAGAAAAAAAATCTGCGTAGATATCAGAATATGTTTCAGCTTTTCCTATCGGTAGCATGCTCATTGTTGTGCAAAAAATGTCTTCGATTTTTATCACAGATTTGACAATTTATATTGCCATATTAAAGAGGTTGTCCCCTACTTTTACATTGATGGCCTATCCTTAGGAGTCCTGAGTCCTCACACATTGTAAAGCGTTAAATTGGTCTCCTTAGAGGGATTACTAAGAACTATAATATGAGTGTACACATGAGGACTCATAGTATGATCTAGCGTGGTTGTTATAAACATATGTAATATCCTATATAACTATAGGGTCGATATACTGATCACTTATTGGATGAGTTGAACTAATCTACATGTAGACTGACACATCTATATTGCTTGTCTTTACCGGGGTTGGCACTTTGGTAGAGCAATACATGTGGGGTCCCAGTGTCAAATCATTAGGTACACACCCATATATTGAGTAAAAACTGTGACCATATATCAGATATAGCATAACAAGAAAAAAGAGGATTCTTATTATAGGACCCTTCTCTGGGCAGCATTCTTTCTCATATACATTGCACTATATAAAATCTCTTTACTTGGTGCCGCAAAATACGGTTTTGGAACAGAATTGAATATTTATTATCTTGTGGTCTTTGTCAGATATGCTAAAATCGAATTAGGGGTTCTTGTCCATGCCTAGTAAAGCTTTTTAAATGTGTGTGTTTTCTCTATGTGTCCAAAATGTGTTCTATGAGCCGTGACCAATTATATTCCAAATAAAGTTTTTTCTAAGTATTGAACTGTTGGTGATCCCTTATATAGTATACGCTTTCCTCTTGGTTAGGGCTGCTTCTCACTTGCGAGTTTCTCGCAGTAGAGCAATGCGAGAAAAACTCGCATTGGAATCGGACACGTTAGTCAATGATTCAGCTCACATTTGCGATTTTTTTCTCAGTCCAAATCGGACTGAGAAAAAAAATCGCAGCATGCTGCTTTTTTGCGAGTTTCTACTGCAAGTCTCTCCAATGCAAGTCTATGGGAGCGTGTAAATAATCGGATGTCACACCATCCTAGTGACATGCGATTTTCTAAATACATTTCTCGCATGTTTCCTAAAACACTGGAAACGAGTGATGTCTCACAATGTCTGTCAATCACTATTCTCTGTCAGTCGGTGTCTCCCTCTCAGTCTCTATTCGCTCTCTGTCGGTCGGTCACTATCTCTGTCCCTCTCTCACAGTCTGTCGGTCATTTTCCCCTCCTCTCTCATACTCACCGTTCCCCGATCCCCGGCGCTGCACGGCATTCACACTGCTCCGGTGGCTTTTACTATTTTGAAAAAGCCGGCCGCTCATTAAACAATCTCGTATTCCCTGCTTTCCCCACCCACAGGTGTCTATGATTGGTTGCAGTGAGACACGCCCCCACGCTGAGTGACAGCTGTCTCACTGCACCCAATCACAGCAGCCGGTGGGCGTGTCTATACTGTGCAGTGAAATAAATAATTAAATAATTAAAAAAAACGGCGTGCGGTCCCCCCAATTTTAATACCAGCCAGATAAAGCCATACGGCTGAAGGCTGGTATTCTCAGGATGGGGAGCTCCACGTTATGGGGAGCCCCCCAGCCTAACAATATCAGTCAGCGGCAGCCGAGAATTGCCGCATACATTAGATGCGTCAGTTCTGGGACTATACCCGGCTCTTCCCTATTTGCCCTGGTGCGTTGGCAAATCGGGGTAATAAGGAGTTAATGGCAGCCCACAGCTGCCACTAAATCCTAGATTAATCATGTCAGGCGTCTCCACGAGATACCTTCCATGATTAATCTGTAAGTTACAGTAAATAAACACACACACACACACACCTGAAAAAATCATTTATTAGAAATAAAAAACACTAACAAATTCCCTGGTTCACCAATCTAATAAGCCCCAAAAAGCCCTCCATGTCCGGCGTAATCCAGGATGGTCCAGCGTCGCTTCCAGGTCTGCTGCATGAAGGTGACCGGAGCTGCAGAAGACATCGCCGCTCCTGACAGCTCCATGCAGCAACTGAGGTGAGTAGCGCGATCAGCTGAGCTGTCACTGAGGTTACCCGCGGCCACCGCTGGATCCTCCAACAGTGACAGCTCAGCTAATCAGGACGCGGCACAGACAGAGCCGCAGCATGAAAATGAAGTCGGGTGAAGTTCACCCGAGTTCATTCTGATCGTGCGGCTCTGTCTGTGTCTGCTGTCATCTGCCATTAAGCTCTGCTACATGGCTGTCTGTGTCTGCTGTCAGCGGCCATGTAGCAGAGCTGAATGGCAGATGACATAGTAAAAAATACGCATTACACACGCTAGTAAAATCATTAATTTATTCAGAAAAAGCATCGCACTTGCGTTGCACTCGGACCTAACAGGAACTAAAATCAGCCGAGTTTTTTTCAGCCCAGTCGGACCGATTTTACTCGCATAGATGTGTTTCCAGCCTTATGGTAGCTATATAGGTGGAGATCCTGATACAGCTTCTCAAAGTAAGTACAACAGTCTCATCAAGACTCAAATATTTCTTTAACACGGTTTGCAGTTTGTATGATAAAGTCTGATGATGGATCTGCATTAAGGAACTACAAGTGTAATAAACTGTTGGCTATATTGCCTAAGCTAGCAATCACCAAAACTTCAAAAAGTCTTTCTCATTCGGAATTTTGAGAATGTATTGCCTGAAATATTATTTTCAATTGGGAGTTTTGTAGATAAATCTCTGGTCAGCTTGCCGATATGAACACAAAATTCAAAAGGTCAGATTTTTACATTTTCAGGTCTATTTTGTAAAAAAATTCAGTTATAGGGATAATTGAAATGGCAATAATTCTGAATTATCATTAAAAATTATGCACTGTATGCTAAAAGCCCTGGTGAAAGTACATTAATGTGTGTATTCGATACATTCTCCTTAGTGATTCATGACAAATTCAATTTTAAGACTACATACGGTATCTTTGAAAAAATAAATCTTAGCACCTTTTTCAGCAAGCTGCATAAGTTGTGTTTTGCATGTTCTCCATAGACATAATGTATTGTACAGGATATCCTACTGACCCCTGGCCGGTTTTTAGTGGTATGAAATAAAGACTTTTTTTATTTTTTGGACAAGATGCTGGATCATAGTTAATTCTCTGTAATTGATTAACCCTGCGCCCTCGGACAAGAAGCTCATTATCGTGCACCATCCCTGATCATAAGTCCCGTGTATCCTTGGATCTGGTGAGCTGAAAGATTTTTTTTTATCTTTTGTGCTTTACATGTGTATTTTGGTTATTTTCTATGTGTTTACATAGTAAAGAAATAAAAACATTTTGGGATTCCAGAGTGGTCATGTACTTGCAGGTGCGATATATTATCGGCTGTCGGTCAAATGTCTCCTCATTTCAGATCTCTTTACACACACAATAAACAGTATGAGAAATAGAGAAGCTCTAATCTTCTCCTTTTTGTTCACCATTTAATGTTTTGCTGTAGATGGGTTGTAGGATGTTTTCAGAACAATTACTGTGAGCCTGAAAGTAAGTAAATGGGAAATACAGGCGGCGTTCCTCTAAAAACAATGTTATTGAGAGGTTATTCTCAAATGTTTCTGGGATAGGCCATCACTTCAAGATTCAAGGGCCCCAATCTAATCCTGACTGTGAGCGGCCACAGCCCTAACTAAGGGGACCTGTACACGTTAGATAGTGGTAAGCTGAATTTGGCCAGTAGCAAACCCAACGTCCTCACATGAATGCTCAGGAGAGTCATCAAGTGTTTTACATGAGTAGACCGGGGTTGGCTGCTGCTAGATACGTCTTTATTAATTGTTGTGGAGAGGTGGGAGACCCCCATATAAAGTACATTGGATGGTCGGCCAGTGCTGCTGAAATCAGGCTGACTATATAATGTAATGTATATGGGAGTGCTACCTTTGAAGATCCTTTTACGTTTTCTCCGTCACCACTTTAATTCCTGTAACTTTCACATATTACCATAGTGCTACATGTACTTATTATATTCCACTCCATCATCTCTGAAATCACTGAAAATTTTCCAGCCAATACAATTAAATTAAATGAAAAATCTCCACAATGTTTGGTTTTCTTCAAATAAATTTTATCTTACATTTAGGTATATATATATATTTTTATATATATATATTAAAATTGCACATCTTTTTATAAAAACTTATTTTTTCCAAATAAACAACAAGGGAAACACATTAAAAGAGAAAATGCAACATTAACACATGTCCATGTAGCAGAACACTGGGTTGGTTTAACAGCTGACCCTTCCGGGTGGAGGAACCTCTGGTACAGGTGGGTTCTGAGATAAGGGGCATCACGCCATCATGTCCCTTTCACTAAACAAATGTATTGAGCAAAAGAGTCCCGGTAGATTAAAGTTGTGCATTTGATTCATCTCACCAACGGTGTCACGTCATCGCCTGTATAATAATAATAAAAACAAAAGATAGAGAAAATAAAATCAAATCAAGTAGCAAAAATACGTTTTTTTCAAATGAAAGTGAAAATTGAAGTGGACCTGTCACGAGGATTTACACCTATGATGTAATAAGAGAGCTTTATCAAGGTGGATGCATATGGACAGAAGGATGGCTAAAAAGGAACGACTTTGCCTCCTCCCTGTTCTTCCTGTAGGCGTTCTACAAGCAAATTGCAGGGATGAGAGGTGGTGCTTCGACTAGTATGGGTTCACAAGCACTGGGATTTAACGTTGTTATTCAACAGACTGCACTAATAATTACTTGTAATAAAGGCGTGATTAAAATATTATTAGCGATCTGATAAAGCCCACCAATTACATTATAGGGGTAAACCCTTTGACAGGTTGACAGGTTCCCTTTAACAACCGTACTCTTTGGAAATGTAGATATGTATTTTCTAGTGAAAGACTAGATTCATTGACATGACCTACAGTGGGTATGGAAAGTATTCAGACCCCTTTAAATTTTTCACTGTTTCATTGCAGCCATTTGGTAAGTTCATTTTTCTTATCATTAATGTACGCTCTGCACCCTATCTTGACAGAAAAAAAACAGAAAGGTAGAATTTTTTTTATTAAATAAGAAAACTGAAATATCACATGGTCATAAGTATTCAGACCCTTTGCTCAGACACTCATATTTAAGTCACATGTTGTCCATTTCCTTGTGATCCTCCTTGAGATGTTTCTACTCCTTCATTGGAGTCCAGCTGTGTTTAATTAAAGTGATAGGACTTGATTTGGAAATGCACACACCTGTATATATAAGACCTCACAGCTCACAGTGCATGTCACACCAAATGAGAATAATGAGGTCAAAGGAACTGCTCAAGGAGCTCAGAGACAAAATTGTGGCAAGGCACAAATCTGGCCAAGGTTACAAAAGAATTTCTGCAGTACTCAAGGTTCCTAAGAGCACAGTGGCCTCCATAATCCTTAAATGGAGGAAGTTTGGGACCACCAGAACTCTTCCTAGACCTGGCCGTCCAGCCAAACTGAGCAATCGTGGGAGAAGAGCCTTGGTGAGAGAGGTAAAGAAGAATCCCAAGATTACGGTGCCTGAGCTCCAGAGATGCAGTAGGGAGATGGGAGAAAGTTCAACAAAGTAAACTATCACTGCAGCTCTCCACCAGTCGGGCCTTTATGACAGAGTGGCCCGACGGAAGCCTCTCCTCAGTGCAAGACATATGAAAGCACGCATAGAGTTTGCAAAAAAACACATGAAGGACTCCCAGACTATGAGAAATAAGATTCTCTGGTCTGATGAGACGAAGATAGAACTTTTTGGTGATAATTCTAAGCGGTGTGTGGAGAAATCCAGGCACTGCTCATCACATGACCAATACAATCCAAACAGTGAAACATGGTGGTGGCAGCATCATGCTATGGGGGTGTTTTTCAGCTACAGGGACAGGATGACTGGTTGCAATTAAAGGAAAGATGGAAGCGGCTAAGTATAGAGATATCCTGGAAAAAAAACCTCTTTCACAGTACTGTGGACCTCAAACTTGGCCGAAGGTTCACCTTACAACAAGACAATGACCCTAAGCACACAGCTAAAATAACAAAGGAATGGCTTCAGAATAACTCTGTGACCATTCTTGATTGGCCCAGCCAGAGCCCTGACCTAAACCCAATTGAGCATCTCTGCAGAGACCTGAAAATGGCTGTTCAGCAACATTCACCATTCAACCTGACAGAACTGGAGAGGATCTGCAAGGAAGAATGGCAGAGGATCCCCAAATCCAGGTGTGAGAAACTTGTTGGATCATTCCCAAGAAGACTCATGGCTGTACTAGCTCAAAAGGGTGGTTCTACTCAATACTGAGCAAAGGGTCTGAAAACTTATGTCCATGTGATATTTCAGTTTTTTTTGTTTAATAAATTTGCAAACATTTCTGTTTTTTTCTGTCAAGATGGGGTGCAGAGTGTACATTAATGAGAAAAAAATATATTTTTTTTAATTTACCAAATGACTGCAATAAAATAAAGAGTGAAAAATTTAAAGGGGTCTGAATACTTTCCGTACCCACTGTATATTATCTAACATATTCTATGCCGTAGCCTTATCATTCACAGAGCATTACAGGGGTTGTGCCACCATCATAATTATATTTATCTGTGAAGAAAATTTCATCTTTGACATTTATTTCAAATTACTCCATTAAAAACAATACATTAGAAATACATCTCTACTTCAAAATAAGAATGATGCCCTATAGAAGTACTAATGAAGAGAAAACCAGCACTACTATGCGGTAAAATGTGAAAAAGTCTTACTTTATTGAAATTTTATTAAAAAGAATAAAGGATCCAAAATTACATGACAATCTGACACATTTCTGGCGGTGCGCTCTTAGGCTTAGCATGGTATGCCTAAGGGCGCTCCGCCAGAAATGTGGACATGGCAAAAAAAAAAAAGTGACCCCATTTTACAAACTACACCCCTCAATGAATTCAACTAAACAGGTACAGTGAGCATATTGACACCACAAGTGTATCACTGAATTTTCACAAGAGGAATAGATAAAACAGGCCCCGTAATGTGTTACACAATGACTCCTAGCCATGGAAATAACCCACATGTGAGCGTACAGTACTGTTTGGCTACACAGCAGGGCTCAGGAGGGAAGGAGCGCCATTTAGGTTTTGGAGCACAGATTTTCCTAGAATAGTTTGCAAACTCCATTTGTAGAGCCCCTAAGTGTCAAAAAAGCAGAAACTCCCTTAAGTGACCACATTTTGGAAATTACACCCCTCTGGGAATTCATTTATGGCTGTAGTGCCGATTTTGTCTCTTGAAAACATCCATGAAGTCAACCGCAGTGAATGTTGCAGAGTAAAAAATTACAAATAAGGCATAGGACATAGGATTGTATGCGGATCAATGTTACTCTATGGGGCCTTTCCGATGTGCGATTTTTTTTTCTCAGGCGGAGCCGCACTAAGAAAACAATTGCAGCATGCTGTTGGTGGCAGCGAGAGACATATTACTTGCACCCATACATGTCTATGGATGTGAATGAAACATCGGACTGCACTCAGAGGTCACCTGAGTGCAGTGCGATAATCGCATCAGCTGACAATGGAGGAGATTGAGAGATCACTCTCTCCCCCTCCTCAGCCGCTGTGATACGATCATAGGATTGGATCACAGTATAATGACACTCAGTTCACGCTCTCAGCAGAGTGGGAGCTGACGGTCATTTGCATATTGCCTCTGATGGTCTCGCATTGGATGCTATATGCTTGCGTTGCCCTAGCCTAAACCCTTGTAGTGCCCAGTACATTGTAGTGCCCCCACACTGTGCTCAACTCGTGCTTTCGGGCTTTCTTCACTACAACAATGCCAAACGTGTACGTTAAACAAGGTTTAGGCACACTGTGGGGTTCAAAAGGGAGGGAGGGCATATGAATATAGGAGCGCAGATTTTGCTGGATTTCTTTTTGGGGGAGATATAGTATTTTTCCAGAGCCTTTGTGTTACCAGTAATGTGGAAGCCCCCTATATTCCCATTAGCAGATGACCTGAATATGGACTTGTTCTTTGTGGGTTGAGTTGAATGCTATTGATATTGATGCCATCTACATCTGCAAAATACATGATTCAGGTAAAACCCACAGCGGATCCATTTACTAACGAGGCGGCAGAATTACTCCGAATTTCATTTAGCCACTATTCAGTGATGTTGTCCTTCAAAGGTGCACAAAAGTAACATTAACGGCACTTTTGGGCATGCCTAAAAAGATACTTAAAAAAATGGACACCGCCAGACCATTTTTTTTTGTTTGTCTGTCAATGGTCATATGAGCGTTTGTTTATTGTGGGATGAGTTGGAGGAGTTTTTATTGGTATCATTTTGGGCCACATAATATTTTTGATCATTTTCTAATCCGTTTTTTTGTAAGACTTCATTTTCTGAATTTTATTTTAATATTTTTACTTTTGTTTTCACTTTTTTACTTAGTTTCTATGTGGGACATTAACTTTTATTACAATTATCACTGGTATAATGTACTACAATGCCAGTGTTAGATGCGGCTGGTATGGTCTAACGGGCCACTGTAGCCTGCAGACCCAGAGGTCATCATTTGATCTCTGGTTGCCATGGTAATGATTAGGCACATGTGTACACATGTGGGGGGAGGGTCACGATTGGGTGGGAGAGGGAGCACACTGCCTCTCTTAACCCTCTAAATAACTTCAATCGCTATCGATGGCACTATTTACCGTGTTAAACAGCCAGGGGCGGCATGGGCTTCATCCCTGGCTGTGACAACCGGCGCTTATATATAACTTAAGCCAAGATCCCAGCGGCGTTTGTGCAGGCATGGCCGTCATGACGTACAGTACATTTACATAATTTTGAGGGGACCCCTTCCTTATCATGATGTACACTTACTTCAAATGTCATGAAGGGCTTAGAAAGTCCAGCGCCTCCTATCTTCCTGCAATCGCCGATCTCCTTCTTCCTTCGTGTGGATGACGCGTCCTACTTCATCCACACAGAGTCCGCCATTGTGCTCCTACGAACTTTTCTCTGCCCTGCTGCGGGCAGAGCACAGTATTGTAATGTGCAGGGAAAGGTCAAAGACCGCCAACGCGCATGCGCACTACAATATTTGATGTGCGCTCAGCAAGGCAGAGAGAAGTGCGCGTGTGCAGGAGAGCATTGGTGAACTCACTGTAAATGACGTAGGATGCTTTTTCCACATGAAGCAGGGAAGGAGGAAGGTAATCGCAAGAAGATAGGAGGCACTGGACCGACAACAGCGACTCCCATCAGACCTGACCGCCTCACAGGTGACTATAACAAAAAGGTGTTTTTATGTTATACAGATCAGATTGGGCACTTATATACATTGTATTGTATTCTAGAATTTATAAAAATATTTTAGTGTAGGACAGCCTCAAATGAGATTTGCCGTGACGTGGCGAGGTAGCTCAAGAAATTGCAATTTTTTGCCAAAAATCTCTAAATTTTTATAATAAGTACAGTTTGGAATTTTTAGTGCTGAAGTGCACATTTAGTGCTGGCTTTTTGTTTTTTCTTCATTGAATTGGTCGGTGGCTGACCCCCACCCTGCTGTGCACCCCAATTTGGGATGTATTCCACCTGTCTAGATTTTGGCGGTTGGTGACTGTTCACATTCAGTCATCAGGCCTTGTCCACAGGCTATTTACTTCATGCAGCATTTGCTCAGACCTGTCCCACCCACAGCCATGACTCAGTCATGGGTACGGGATTGAAATAGACCAGGTGAGTGCTGCTAAGAGCAGTTCTACTATTCATATGTGAGGCCGTATGGCACATTTTAGAAAAATATTTTAGTGTAGGACTGCCTCAAATGAGATTTGCCGTGACGTGGCGAGGTAGCTCAAGAAATTGCAATTTTTTGCCAAAAATCTCAAAATTTTTATAATA